>NW_024057828.1:0-83595 GCF_016432855.1 Salvelinus namaycush | reverse complement strand
TGTAGTTCCATTAGTAGGTATACACTTCAACCTGTTATAAACTGTACCTGTAGTTTACATTAGTCAGTATTATACAGTTACACTCAACCTGTTATTAAACTGACCTGTAGTTCCATTCGTAGTATAACACTCACACCTGTGGTATAATACTGACCGTAGTTCCATAGTAGATTACACTCAACCTGTTATAATGACCTGTAGTTCCCATTTAGAGTATAAAACACTCAACTGTTGAACTGAACTACATTACACTCAACCTGTTATAAACTGACCTGTAGTTCCATTAGTAGTATTATACATTACACTCAACCTGTTATAAACTGACCTGTAGTTCCATTAGTAGTATAACACTCAACCTGTTATAAACTGACCTGTAGTTCCATTAGTAGTATTACACTCAACCTGTTATAAACTGACCTGTAGTTCTCTTAGTAGTATAATACTCAACCTGTTATAAACTGACCTGTAGTTCCATTAGTAGTATAACACTCAACCTGTTATAAACTGACCTGTAGTTCTCTTAGTAGTATAACACTCAACCTGTTATAAACTGACCTGTAGTTCTCTTAGTAGTATAACACTCAACCTGTTATAAACTGACCTGTAGTTCTCTTAGTAGTATAACACTCAACCTGTTATAAACTGACCTGTAGTTCCATTAGTAGTATAACACTCAACCTGTTATAAACTGACCTGTAGTTCCATTAGTAGTATAACACTCAACCTGTTATAAACTGACCTGTAGTTCCATTAGTAGTATAACACTCAACCTGTTATAAACTGACCTGTAGTTCCATTAGTAGTATAACACTCAACCTGTTATAAACTGACCTGAAATTCCATTAGTAGTATAACACTCAACCTGTTATAACTGACCTGTAGTTCCATTAGTAGTATTACACATTACACTCAACCTGTTATAAACTGACCTGTAGTTCCATTAGTAGTATTATACATTACACTCAACCTGTTATAAACTGACCTGAAGTTCCATTAGTAGTATAACACTCAACCTGTTGTAAACTGACCTGTAGTTCCATTAGTAGTTTAACACTCAACCTGTTATAAACTGACTTGTAGTTCCATTAGAGTATACCACTCAACCTGTTATAAACTGACCTGTAGTTCCATTAGTAGTATTACACTCAACCTGTTATAAACTGACCTGTAGTTCTCTTAGTAGTATTACACTCAACCTGTTATAAACTGACCTGTAGTTCCATTAGTAGTATAACACTCAACCTGTTATAAACTGACCTGAAATTCCATTAGTAGTATAACACTCAACCTGTTATAACTGACCTGTAGTTCCATTAGTAGTATTACACATTACACTCAACCTGTTATAAACTGACCTGTAGTTCCATTAGTAGTATTACACATTACACTCAACCTGTTATAAACTGACCTGGAATTCCATTAGTAGTATAAACTGACCTGTAGTTCCATTAGTAGTATTACACATTACACTCAACCTGTTATAAACTGACCTGTAGTTCCATTAGTAGTATTACACATTACACTCAACCTGTTATAAACTGACCTGGAATTCCATTAGTAGTATAAACTGACCTGTAGTTCCATTAGTAGTATTACACATTACACTCAACCTGTTATAAAATGACCTGCAGTTCCATTAGTAGTATTACACATTACACTCAACCTGTTATAAACTGACCTGGAATTCCATTAGTAGTATAAACTGACCTGTAGTTCCATTAGTAGTATTACACATTACACTCAACCTGTTATAAACTGACCTGTAGTTCCATTAGTAGTATTATACATTACACTCAACCTGTTCTAAACTGACCTGTAGTTCCATTAGTAGTATAACACTCAACCTGTTCTAAACTGACCTGTAGTTCCATTAGTAGTATAACACTCAACCTGTTGGATACTGACCTGTAGTTCCATTAGAGTATTACACTCAACCTGTTATAAACTGACCTGTAGTTCCATTAGTAGTATAACACTCAACCTGTTCTAAACTGACCTGTAGTTCCATTAGTAGTATTATACATTACACTCAACCTGTTATAAACTGACCTGTAGTTCCATTAGTAGTATTACACTCAACCTGTTATAAACTGACCTGTAGTTCCATTAGTAGTATAACACTCAACCTGTTGGAAACTGACCTGTAGTTCCATTAGTAGTATTATACATTACACTCAACCTGTTATAAACTGACCTGTAGTTCCATTAGTAGTATTATACATTACACTCAACCTGTTATAAACTGACCTGAAGTTCCATTAGTAGTATAACACTCAACCTGTTGTAAACTGACCTGTAGTTCCATTAGTAGTTTAACACTCAACCTGTTATAAACTGACTTGTAGTTCCATTAGAGTATACCACTCAACCTGTTATAAACTGACCTGTAGTTCCATTAGTAGTATTACACTCAACCTGTTATAAACTGACCTGTAGTTCTCTTAGTAGTATTACACTCAACCTGTTATAAACTGACCTGTAGTTCTCTTAGTAGTTTAACACTCAACCTGTTATAAACTGACTTGTAGTTCCATTAGAGTATTACACTCAACCTGTTATAAACTGACCTGTAGTTCCATTAGTAGTATAACACTCAACCTGTTATAAACTGACCTGTAGTTCCATTAGTAGTATAACACTCAACCTGTTATAAACTGACCTGTAGTTCTCTTAGTAGTATAACACTCAACCTGTTATAAACTGACCTGTAGTGCCATTAGTAGTATTATACATTTTTATACATACTATACATATATCATACATATACATATACAGTATTATACACTGGGTGGTGGGGTCTTAAAGCCATGGTGGTTATCTAGGAAGGAGACTAGGTGGTGGGGTCTTAAAGCCATGGTGGTTATCTAGGAAGGAGACTAGGTGGTGGGGTCTTAAAGCCATGGTGGTTATCTAGGAAGGAGACTAGGTGGTGGGGTCTTAAAGCCATGGTGGTTATCTAGGAAGGTAGAAATCTAGGTTTTTAGCGTCCATCTGCTGGCCAGCTTCACAACATCTAGATAAACGGCCTGTTATCATACTTCTTTAAGTATGAGAAAATGTTGATCCAAACTTAAGACTGTTTTTCAATGTGAGCAGTTGATACAAGACATACTGTATGTTATCTTGACCTGCACACTGGATTGTCTAAGTGGTGGATTGGATTTAGAACACAGACCGGTGAGGTGTGTTAGCCTAGTGAGACAGGTGTGCAGAAGTCCTGAACAGAAGAGAGCCGTGACTACATGAACGCTGGCCAACAGAGTAGAGTCTAGAACAACCCATCTAGTGAACCAATACCTTAGTGAGAGTTTAGAGTCTGAAGACTGCAGTGGTCAGAAGAAGACCTGCAGGAGGACAGAGACCAGACAGAAACCACACCTTGCCAGAGCTTTAAAGAGCATGTAGCCTGCAAGTACCCCTGAAAACACCTGGATGTAACTGCAAATACCTGTATGTACCTGAAAACACCTGTATGTAACTGCAAATACCTGTAAACACCTGTATGTACCTGTAAACACCTGTATGTACCTGCAAACACTTGTATGTACCTGTAAACACCTGTATGTACCTGTAAACACCTGTATGTACCTGTAAACACTTGTATGTACCTGTATGTACCTGTAAACACCTGTATGTACCTGTAAACACTTGTATGTACCTGTAAACACTTGTATGTACCTGTAAACACCTGTATGTACCTGTAAACACTTGTATGTACCTGTAAACACCTGTATGTACCTGTAAACACTTGTATGTACCTGTAAACACTTTTATGTACCTGTAAACATCTGTATGTACAGTGCATTCGGAAAGTATTCAGACCCCTTGACTTTTTCCACATTTTGTTACGTTACAGCCTTATTCTAAAATGGATTAAAGATTTTTTCTCCTCATCAATCAATCTACACACAATACCCCATAATGACATCACAATACCCCATAATGACATCACAATACCCCATAATGACAAAGCAAAAACTTTTTTCCGATTTTTTTTGCAAATGTATAAAAAAAACCCAGAAATAACACATTTACATAAGTATTCAGACCATTTACTCAGTACTTTGTTAAAGCACCTTTGGCATCGATCACAGCCATGAGTCTTCTTGGGTATGACGCAACAAGCTTGGCACACCTGTATTTGGAGAGTTTCTCCCATTCTTCTCTGCAGATCCTCTCAAGCTCTGTCAGGTTGGATTGGAATTGTCGCTGCACAGCTATTTTCAGGTCTCTCCAGAGATGTTCGATTGGGTTCAAGTCTGGGCTCTGGCTGGGCCACTCTAGGACATTCAGAGACTAGTCCCGAAGCCACTCCTTCGTTGTCTTGGCTGTGTGCTTAGGGTCGTTGTCCTGTTGGAAGGTGAACCTTCGCCCCAGTCTGAGGTCCTGAGTGCTCTGGAGCAGTTTTTCATCAAGGATCTGTCTGTACTTTGCTCCGTTCTGACTAGTTTCCCAGTACATGCCACTGAAAAACACCACCAAAGCATGATGCTGCCACCAAAATGCTTCACCGTCGGGATGGTGCCAGGTTTCCTCCAGACGTGACGCTTGGCATTCAGGCCAAAGAGTTCAATCTTGGTTTCATCAGACCAGAGAATCTTGTTTCTCATGGTCTGAGAGTCCTTTAGGTGCCTTTTGGCAAACTCCAAGTGTACAGTGTCTTTTAGTGAGGAGTGGCTTCTGTCTGTCCACTCTACTATAAAGGCCTGATTGGTGGAGTACTGCAGAGATTGTTGTCCTTCTGGAAGATTCTCCCATCTCCACAGAGGAACTCTGGAGCTCTGTCAGAGTGACCATCGGGTTCTTGGTCACCTCCCTGACCAAGGCCCTTCTCACCCAATTGCTCAGTTTGGCCGGGCGGCCAACTCTAGGAAGATTATTGGTGGTTCCAAACTTATTCTATTTAAGAATGATGGAGGCCACTGTGTTGTTGGGAACCTTCAATGCTGCAGAAATGTTTTGGTACCCTTCCCCAGATCTGTGCCTCGACACAATCCTGTCTCGGAGCTCTACGGACAATTCCTTCGACCTCATGGCTTGGTTTTTGCTCTGACATGCACTGTCAACTGTGGGACCTTATATAGACAGGTGTGTGCCTTTCCAAATCATGTCCAATCAATTGAATTTACCACAGGTGGTCTCCAATCAGGTTGTAGAAACGTCAAGGATGATCAATGGAAACAGGATGCACCTGAGCTCAACTTTGAGTCTCATAGCAAAGGGTCTGAATACTTATGTAAATAAGATAAACATTTTTAATACATTTGCAAAAAAAAAAAAAACTGTTTTCACTTTGTCATTAAGGGTTATTGTGTGTAGATTGACGAGGAAAAACATTAATTTAATCCATTTTAGAATAAGGCTGCAACGCAACAAAATACGGAAAAAGCACTGGTGTTTACAGGTACACACAGGTGTTTGCAGGTACTGTGATGACATCAAACACATTCAGAAGAAGAGATTCAAGGTTCTGTGATGACATCAACACACTCAGAAGAAGAGATTCAGGGTTCTGTGATGACATCAACACACTCAGAAAAAGAGATTCAGGGTTCTGTGATGACATCAACACACTCAGAAGAAGAGATTCCCTAAAGCAGACTCCCAGACAGTAGAATCCTCTGAACTACACTAGCCACAATGCAACACTGGGTTCAAACATTTAGCCCAAGTGGACTTTTCAACACAGTCTGGACGTTGGATAGCTAAACACTTCCGATCAGGTTTAACCCTGCAGTCTGCCTTGAGGCAGCTATGACTGGCTGCCTTCCGATCAGGTTTAACCCTGCAGTCTGCCTTGAGGCAGCTATGACTGGCTGCCTTCCGTTCAGGTTTAACCCTGCACTCTGCCTTGAGGCAGCTATGACTGGCTGCCTTCCGTTCAGGTTTAACCCTGCAGTCTGCCTTGAGGCAGCTATGACTGGCTGCCTTCCGTTCAGGTTTAACCCTGCACTCTGCCTTGAGGCAGCTATGACTGGCTGCCTTCCGTTCAGGTTTAACCCTGCACTCTGCCTTGAGGCAGCTAGCTACTGCATCTTTATCCCTGGTCGAACAGTGTTAATCAGCTAGCTTGCAGGGTTAGCCGGCTCAGTGTCATCAGGTTTAGTAAGAGGAGAAGCACTACCCACCTCCAGAGCAGCCTTCTGGACGGTCACCTGACTGAAGACCCTGGCCCCGTCGTCTGGACACACCGTCTTCAGCTCCTCCTTATTCAGAGAGAACAGCTGGGCTCCGGTTAATACTCCCAGACTGGTAATGGTACTATAGAGACGGGTAGGAGCACAGGAGATAGAATAGAAATAGACATCAGCCACACCAGAGTTGAGCTCATTCATTTAAATAGTAAAAAGCACAGGACCCAGAATAGAACCTTGGGGGACACCAGCAATCACCTCCACATAGTCAGATAGAACTAATATTTATACATGTCCAGTGTGACTTACAACGAGTTGAATCCCTTCAGCTGTAGCCAGGCCTTGACCTCGTCAGGAGAGGAGATATCAGGACTATACCGTACTATAGGATGTATTCTCATATAGATATACAGATGATATTATATACATATACACAACCGTTCAAAAGTTTGGGGTCACTTAGAAATGTCCTTTTCTTTTTTTAAAGAAAAGCAAAATATTGTTCTATTAAAATAACATCAAATTGATCAGAAATACAGTGTAGACAATGTTAATGTTGTAAATGACTATTGTAGCTGGAAACTGCAGATTTGGGTGTCTATGTACTGTAATGTCTTGTGTTAGCTAATCCAAGTTTATAATTTTAAAAGGCTAATTGATCATTAGAAAACCCTTTTGCAATTATGTTAGCACAGCTGAAAACTGTTCTGATTAAAGAAGCAATAAAACTGGCCTTCTTTAGACTAGTTGAGTATCTGGAGCATCAGCATTTGTGGGTTCGATTACAGGCTCAAAATGGCCAGAAACAAAGAACTTTCTCCTGAAACTCGTCAGTCTATTCTTGTTCTGAGAAATGAAGGCTATTCCATGCGAGAAATTGCCAAGAAACTGAAGATCTCGTACAACGCTGTGTACTACTCCCTTCACAGAACAGCACAAACTGGCTCTAACCAGAATACAAAGAGGAGTGGGAGGCCCCGGTGCACAACTGAGCAAGAGGACAAGTACATTAGAGTGTCTAGTTTGAGAAACAGACGCCTTACAAGTCCTCAACTGGCAGCTTCATTAAATAGTACCTGCAAAACACCAGTCTCAACGTCAACAGTGAAGAGACGACTCCGGGATGTTGGCCTTCTAGGAAGAGTTGTAAAGAAAAAGCCTTATCTCAGACTGGCCAATAAAAATAAAAGATTAAGATGGGCAAAAGAACACAGACCCTGGACAGAGGAAGATTGGAAAAAAGTGTTATGGACAGACGAATCTAAGTTTGAGGTGTTCGGATCACAAAGAGGAACATTCGTGCGATGCAGAAAAAATGAAAGGATGCTGGAGGAGTGCTTGATGCCATCTGTCAAGCATGGTGGAGGCAATGTGATGGTCTGGAGGTGCTTTGGTGGTGGTAAAGTGGGAGATTTGTACAGGGTTAAAGGGATCTTGAAGATGGAAGGCCATCACTCCATTTTGTAACGCCATTCCATACCCTGTGGACGGCGCTTAATTATGAGCCAATTTCCTCCTACAACAGGACAATGACCCAAAGCACAGCTCCAAACTATGCAATAACTATTTAGGGAAGAAGCAGTCAGCTGGTATTCTGTCTATAATGGAGTGGCCAGCACAGTCACCGGATCTCAACCCTATTGAGCTGTTGTGGGAGCAGCTTGACCGTATGGTACGTAAGAAGTGCCCATCAAGCCAATCCAACTTGTGGGAGGTGCTTCAGGAAGCATAAAGTGAAATCTCGTCAGATTACCTCAACAAATTGACAACTAGAATGCCAAAGGTCTGCAAGGCTGTAATTGCAGCAAATGGAGGATTCTTTGACGAAAGCAAAGTTTGAAGGACACAATTATTATTTTAATTAAAAATCATTATTTAGAACCTTGTCAACGTCTTGACTATATTTCCTATTAATATTGCAACTAATTTCATGTATGTTTTTATGGAAAACAAGGACATTTCTAAGTGACCCCAAACTGTTGAATGGTAGTGTATATTAAATGACGTACACAGAGCTGAATCCCTTCAGCTGTAGCCAGGCCTTGACCTCGTCAGGGGAGGAGTCGTATGTGACGTTGACGGACGGGAGGGAGGTGCTGCGAGCAGGAACAGCAAACTTCTTGTTGGCGCTTCGACCCAACGTGAGGCGATGCATCAACTCATCCTGAACCTCCTCCATGTTGGACTTCCTCCCTAAAGGACACAACATAACACAGACACAACATTAACCATACCACCTAACCCTAAACCCTGACCCTAACCCCAACTCTAACCCTGACCCTCCATGTTGGACTTCCTCCCTACAGGACGCAACATAACACAGACACAACATTAACCATACCACCTAACCCTAAACCCTGACCCTAACCCCAACTCTAACCCTGACCCTCCATGTTGGACTTCCTCCCTACAGGACGCAACATAACACAGACACAACATTAACCATACCACCTAACCCTAACCCTAACCCCAACCCTAAACCCTGACCCAACCCTAACCCTAAACCCTGACCCTGACCCTAACCCTAACCCCAACCCTAAACCCTGACCCAACCCTAACCCTAAACCCTGACCCAACCCTAACCCTAAACCCTGACCCTGACCCTAACCCTAAACCCTGACCCTAAACCCTGACCCTAACCCCAACCCTAAACCCTGACCCTAACCCTAAACCCTGACCCTGACCCTAAACCCTGACCCTAAACCCTGACCCTAACCCCAACCCTAAACCCTGACCCTAAACCCTAACCCTAACCCCAACCCTAAACCCTGACCCTAACCCCAACCCTAACCCCAACCCTAAACCCTGACCCTAACCCCAACCCTAAACCCTGACCCTAAACCCTAAACCCTGACCCTAATCCTAAACCCTGACCCTAACCCCAAACCCTGACCCTTAACCCTAAACCCTGACCCCAACCCTAAACCCTGACCCTAACCCCTGACCCTAACCCCAACCCCAACCCCAACCCTAAACCCTGACCCTAACCCCAACCCTAAACTCTGACCCTAACCCCAAACCCTGACCCTTAACCCTAAACCCCTGACCCTAACCCCAACCCTAAACCCTAAACCCTAACCCCGACCCTGACCCCTGACCCTAACCCCAACCCTGACCCCTGACCCTAACCCAAACCCTAAACCCTGACCCTAACCCCAACCCTAAACCCTGACCCTAATCCTAATCCAGACTCCTGATATTAACCCTGCCCACCGCCAGCCACCAGGAAGTAAACATTATAGTACCGACACCTTGCCCGGAGAAACAGTATGACATCATAAGAGTCTACAACCCTCTGTCAGGGAAAACAGACACCCAACAACAGCCATTAGGTCACCAGGAGACATTACAGTACATAGACACCCAACAACCATTAGATCACCAGGAGACATTACAGTACATAGACACCCAACAACCATTAGATCACCAGGAGACATTACAGTACATAGACACCCAACAACAGCCATTAGGTCACCAGGAGACATTACAGTACATAGACACCCAACACCAGCCATTAGATCACCAGGAGACATTACAGTACATAGACACCCAACAACCATTAGGTCACCAGGAGACATTACAGTACATAGACACCCAACAACCATTAGATCACCAGGAGACATTACAGTACATAGTCACCCAACAACAGCCACCAGATCACCAGGAGACATTACAGTACATAGACACCCAACAACCATTAGGTCACCAGGAGACATTACAGTACATAGACACCCAACAACCATTAGATCACCAGGAGACATTACAGTACATAGACACCCAACAACCATTAGGTCACCAGGAGACATTACAGTACATAGACACCCAACAACAGCCATTAGGTCACCAGGAGACATTACAGTACATAGACACCCAACAACAACCATTAGATCACCAGGAGACATTACAGTACATAGACACCCAACAACCATTAGGTCACCAGGAGACATTACAATACATAGACACCCAACAACAGCCATTAGATCACCAGGAGACATTACAGTACATAGACACCTAACAACAACCATTAGATCACCAGGAGACATTACAGTACATAGACACCTAACAACAACCATTAGATCACCAGGAGACATTACAGTACATAGACACCCAACAACCATTAGGTCACCAGGAGACATTACAGTACATAGACACCCAACAACCATTAGGTCACCAGGAGACATTAGAGTACATAGACACCCAACAACAGCCACCAGATCACCAGGAGACATTACAGTACATAGACACCCAACAACCATTAGGTCACCAGGAGACATTACAGTACATAGACACCCAACAGCCATTAGGTCACCAGGAGACATTACAGTACATAGACACCCAACAGCCATTAGGTCACCAGGAGACATTACAGTACATAGACACCCAACAACAGCCATTAGGTCACCAGGAGACATTACAGTACATAGACACCCAACAACAGCCATTAGGTCACCAGGAGACATTACAGTACATAGACAACCAACAACCATTAGGTCACCAGGAGACATTACAGTACATAGACACCCAACAACAGCCATTAGGTCACCAGGAGACATTACAGTACATAGACACCCAACAACAGCCATTAGTTCACCAGGAGACATTACAGTACATAGACACCCAACAACAGCCATTAGATCACCAGGAGACATTACAGTACATAGACACCCAACAACAGCCACCAGATCACCAGGAGACATTACAGTACATAGACACCCAACAACAGCCATTAGATCACCAGGAGACATTACAGTACATAGACACCCAACAGCCATTAGATCACCAGGAGACATTACAGTACATAGACACCCAACAACAGCCATAAGGTCACCAGGAGACATTACAGTACATAGACACCCAACAGCCATTAGATCACCAGGAGACATTACAGTACATAAACACCCAACAACCATTAGGTCACCAGGAGACATTACAGTACATAGACACCCAACAACCATTAGGTCACCAGGAGACATTACAGTACATAGACACCCAACAACCACCAGATCACCAGGAGACATTACAGTACATAGACACCCAACAACAGCCATTAGGTCACCAGGAGACATTACAGTACATAGACACCTAACAACAACCATTAGGTCACCAGGAGACATTACAGTACATAGACACCCAACAACAGCCACCAGATCACCAGGAGACATTACAGTACATAGACACCCAACAACAGCCATTAGATCCCCAGGAGACATTACAGTACATAGACACCCAACAACAGCCACCAGATCACCAGGAGACATTACAGTACATAGTCACCCAACAGCCACCAGATCACCAGGAGACATTACAGTACATAGACACCCAACAACCATTAGGTCACCAGGAGACATTACAGTACATAGACACCCAACAACAGCCACCAGATCACCAGGAGACATTACAGTACATAGACACCCAACAACCATTAGATCACCAGGAGACATTACAGTACATAGACACCCAACAACCATTAGATCACCAGGAGACATTACAGTACATAGACACCCAACAACAGCCATTAGGTCACCAGGAGACATTACAGTACATAGACACCCAACACCAGCCATTAGATCACCAGGAGACATTACAGTACATAGACACCCAACAACCATTAGGTCACCAGGAGACATTACAGTACATAGACACCCAACAACCATTAGATCACCAGGAGACATTACAGTACATAGTCACCCAACAACAGCCACCAGATCACCAGGAGACATTACAGTACATAGACACCCAACAACCATTAGGTCACCAGGAGACATTACAGTACATAGACACCCAACAACCATTAGATCACCAGGAGACATTACAGTACATAGACACCCAACAACCATTAGGTCACCAGGAGACATTACAGTACATAGACACCCAACAACAGCCATTAGGTCACCAGGAGACATTACAGTACATAGACACCCAACAACAACCATTAGATCACCAGGAGACATTACAGTACATAGACACCCAACAACCATTAGGTCACCAGGAGACATTACAATACATAGACACCCAACAACAGCCATTAGATCACCAGGAGACATTACAGTACATAGACACCTAACAACAACCATTAGATCACCAGGAGACATTACAGTACATAGACACCTAACAACAACCATTAGATCACCAGGAGACATTACAGTACATAGACACCCAACAACCATTAGGTCACCAGGAGACATTACAGTACATAGACACCCAACAACCATTAGGTCACCAGGAGACATTAGAGTACATAGACACCCAACAACAGCCACCAGATCACCAGGAGACATTACAGTACATAGACACCCAACAACCATTAGGTCACCAGGAGACATTACAGTACATAGACACCCAACAGCCATTAGGTCACCAGGAGACATTACAGTACATAGACACCCAACAGCCATTAGGTCACCAGGAGACATTACAGTACATAGACACCCAACAACAGCCATTAGGTCACCAGGAGACATTACAGTACATAGACACCCAACAACAGCCATTAGGTCACCAGGAGACATTACAGTACATAGACAACCAACAACCATTAGGTCACCAGGAGACATTACAGTACATAGACACCCAACAACAGCCATTAGGTCACCAGGAGACATTACAGTACATAGACACCCAACAACAGCCATTAGGTCACCAGGAGACA
Organism: Salvelinus namaycush; assembly: GCF_016432855.1. Classification (NCBI taxonomy): domain Eukaryota; kingdom Metazoa; phylum Chordata; class Actinopteri; order Salmoniformes; family Salmonidae; genus Salvelinus; species Salvelinus namaycush. Next base: position 70,812 of record NW_024057828.1, on the reverse strand, counting down.
TTACAGTACATAGACACCCAACAACAGCCATTAGATCACCAGGAGACATTACAGTACATAGACACCCAACAACAGCCACGAGATCACCAGGAGACATTACAGTACATAGACACCCAACAACAGCCATTAGATCACCAGGAGACATTACAGTACATAGACACCCAACAGCCATTAGATCACCAGGAGACATTACAGTACATAGACACCCAACAACAGCCATAAGGTCACCAGGAGACATTACAGTACATAGACACCCAACAGCCATTAGATCACCAGGAGACATTACAGTACATAAACACCCAACAACCATTAGGTCACCAGGAGACATTACAGTACATAGACACCCAACAACCATTAGGTCACCAGGAGACATTACAGTACATAGACACCCAACAACCACCAGATCACCAGGAGACATTACAGTACATAGACACCCAACAACAGCCATTAGGTCACCAGGAGACATTACAGTACATAGACACCTAACAACAACCATTAGGTCACCAGGAGACATTACAGTACATAGACACCCAACAACAGCCACCAGATCACCAGGAGACATTACAGTACATAGACACCCAACAACAGCCATTAGATCCCCAGGAGACATTACAGTACATAGACACCCAACAACAGCCACCAGATCACCAGGAGACATTACAGTACATAGTCACCCAACAGCCACCAGATCACCAGGAGACATTACAGTACATAGACACCCAACAACCATTAGGTCACCAGGAGACATTACAGTACATAGACACCCAACAACAGCCACCAGATCACCAGGAGACATTACAGTACATAGACACCCAACAACAGCCATTAGATCCCCAGGAGACATTACAGTACATAGACACCCAACAACAGCCACCAGATCACCAGGAGACATTACAGTACATAGTCACCCAACAGCCACCAGATCACCAGGAGACATTACAGTACATAGACACCCAACAACCATTAGGTCACCAGGAGACATTACAGTACATAGACACCCAACAACCATTAGGTCACCAGGAGACATTACAGTACATAGACACCCAACAACAGCCATCAGATCACCAGGAGACATTACAGTACATAGACACCCAACAACAGCCATTAGATCACCAGGAGACATTACAGTACATAGACACCCAACAACCATTAGGTCACCAGGAGACATTACAGTACATAGACACCTAACAACAACCATTAGGTCACCAGGAGACATTACAGTACATAGACACCCAACAGCAATAAGGTCACCAGGAGACATTACAGTACATAGACACCCAACAACAGCCATTAGATCACCAGGAGACATTACAGTACATAGACACCCAACAACCATTAGGTCACCAGGAGACATTACAGTACATAGACACCCAACAACCATTAGGTCACCAGGAGACATTACAGTACATAGACACCCAACAGCCATTAGGTCACCAGGAGACATTACAGTACATAGACACCCAACAGCCATTAGGTCACCAGGAGACATTACAGTACATAGACACCCAACAACAGCCATTAGATCACCAGGAGACATTACAGTACATAGACACCCAACAGCCATTAGATCACCAGGAGACATTACAGTACATAGACACCCAACAACCATTAGGTCACCAGGAGACATTACAGTACATAGTCACCCAACAACAGCCACCAGATCACCAGGAGACATTACAGTACATAGACAACCAACAACCATTAGGTCACCAGGAGACATTACAGTACATAGTCACCCAACAACAACCATTAGGTCACCAGGAGACATTACAGTAGATAGACACCCAACAACAGCCACCAGATCACCAGGAGACATTACAGTACATAGACACCCAACAACCATTAGGTCACCAGGAGACATTACAGTACATAGACACCCAACAACCATTAGATCACCAGGAGACATTACAGTACATAGACACCCAACAACCATTAGGTCACCAGGAGACATTACAGTACATAGACACCCAACAACAGCCATTAGGTCACCAGGAGACATTACAGTACATAGACACCCAACAACAACCATTAGATCACCAGGAGACATTACAGTACATAGACACCCAACAACCATTAGGTCACCAGGAGACATTACAATACATAGACACCCAACAACAGCCATTAGATCACCAGGAGACATTACAGTACATAGACACCTAACAACAACCATTAGATCACCAGGAGACATTACAGTACATAGACACCTAACAACAGCCACCAGATCACCAGGAGACATTACAGTACATAGACACCCAACAACCATTAGGTCACCAGGAGACATTACAGTACATAGACACCCAACAGCCATTAGGTCACCAGGAGACATTACAGTACATAGACACCCAACAGCCATTAGGTCACCAGGAGACATTACAGTACATAGACACCCAACAACAGCCATTAGGTCACCAGGAGACATTACAGTACATAGACACCCAACAACAGCCATTAGGTCACCAGGAGACATTACAGTACATAGACAACCAACAACCATTAGGTCACCAGGAGACATTACAGTACATAGACACCCAACAACAGCCATTAGGTCACCAGGAGACATTACAGTACATAGACACCCAACAACAGCCATTAGGTCACCAGGAGACATTACAGTACATAGACACCCAACAACAGCCATTAGATCACCAGGAGACATTACAGTACATAGACACCCAACAACAGCCACCAGATCACCAGGAGACATTACAGTACATAGACACCCAACAACAGCCATTAGATCACCAGGAGACATTACAGTACATAGACACCCAACAGCCATTAGATCACCAGGAGACATTACAGTACATAGACACCCAACAACAGCCATAAGGTCACCAGGAGACATTACAGTACATAGACACCCAACAGCCATTAGATCACCAGGAGACATTACAGTACATAAACACCCAACAACCATTAGGTCACCAGGAGACATTACAGTACATAGACACCCAACAACCATTAGGTCACCAGGAGACATTACAGTACATAGACACCCAACAACCACCAGATCACCAGGAGACATTACAGTACATAGACACCCAACAACAGCCATTAGGTCACCAGGAGACATTACAGTACATAGACACCTAACAACAACCATTAGGTCACCAGGAGACATTACAGTACATAGACACCCAACAACAGCCACCAGATCACCAGGAGACATTACAGTACATAGACACCCAACAACAGCCATTAGATCCCCAGGAGACATTACAGTACATAGACACCCAACAACAGCCACCAGATCACCAGGAGACATTACAGTACATAGTCACCCAACAGCCACCAGATCACCAGGAGACATTACAGTACATAGACACCCAACAACCATTAGGTCACCAGGAGACATTACAGTACATAGACACCCAACAACAGCCACCAGATCACCAGGAGACATTACAGTACATAGACACCCAACAACAGCCATTAGATCCCCAGGAGACATTACAGTACATAGACACCCAACAACAGCCACCAGATCACCAGGAGACATTACAGTACATAGTCACCCAACAGCCACCAGATCACCAGGAGACATTACAGTACATAGACACCCAACAACCATTAGGTCACCAGGAGACATTACAGTACATAGACACCCAACAACCATTAGGTCACCAGGAGACATTACAGTACATAGACACCCAACAACAGCCATCAGATCACCAGGAGACATTACAGTACATAGACACCCAACAACAGCCATTAGATCACCAGGAGACATTACAGTACATAGACACCCAACAACCATTAGGTCACCAGGAGACATTACAGTACATAGACACCTAACAACAACCATTAGGTCACCAGGAGACATTACAGTACATAGACACCCAACAGCAATAAGGTCACCAGGAGACATTACAGTACATAGACACCCAACAACAGCCATTAGATCACCAGGAGACATTACAGTACATAGACACCCAACAACCATTAGGTCACCAGGAGACATTACAGTACATAGACACCCAACAACCATTAGGTCACCAGGAGACATTACAGTACATAGACACCCAACAGCCATTAGGTCACCAGGAGACATTACAGTACATAGACACCCAACAGCCATTAGGTCACCAGGAGACATTACAGTACATAGACACCCAACAACAGCCATTAGATCACCAGGAGACATTACAGTACATAGACACCCAACAGCCATTAGATCACCAGGAGACATTACAGTACATAGACACCCAACAACCATTAGGTCACCAGGAGACATTACAGTACATAGTCACCCAACAACAGCCACCAGATCACCAGGAGACATTACAGTACATAGACAACCAACAACCATTAGGTCACCAGGAGACATTACAGTACATAGTCACCCAACAACAACCATTAGGTCACCAGGAGACATTACAGTAGATAGACACCCAACAACAGCCACCAGATCACCAGGAGACATTACAGTACATAGACACCCAACAACCATTAGGTCACCAGGAGACATTACAGTACATAGACACCCAACAACCATTAGATCACCAGGAGACATTACAGTACATAGACACCCAACAACCATTAGGTCACCAGGAGACATTACAGTACATAGACACCCAACAACAGCCATTAGGTCACCAGGAGACATTACAGTACATAGACACCCAACAACAACCATTAGATCACCAGGAGACATTACAGTACATAGACACCCAACAACCATTAGGTCACCAGGAGACATTACAATACATAGACACCCAACAACAGCCATTAGATCACCAGGAGACATTACAGTACATAGACACCTAACAACAACCATTAGATCACCAGGAGACATTACAGTACATAGACACCTAACAACAACCATTAGATCACCAGGAGACATTACAGTACATAGACACCCAACAACCATTAGGTCACCAGGAGACATTACAGTACATAGACACCCAACAACCATTAGGTCACCAGGAGACATTAGAGTACATAGACACCCAACAACAGCCACCAGATCACCAGGAGACATTACAGTACATAGACACCCAACAACCATTAGGTCACCAGGAGACATTACAGTACATAGACACCCAACAGCCATTAGGTCACCAGGAGACATTACAGTACATAGACACCCAACAGCCATTAGGTCACCAGGAGACATTACAGTACATAGACACCCAACAACAGCCATTAGGTCACCAGGAGACATTACAGTACATAGACACCCAACAACAGCCATTAGGTCACCAGGAGACATTACAGTACATAGACAACCAACAACCATTAGGTCACCAGGAGACATTACAGTACATAGACACCCAACAACAGCCATTAGGTCACCAGGAGACATTACAGTACATAGACACCCAACAACAGCCATTAGGTCACCAGGAGACATTACAGTACATAGACACCCAACAACAGCCATTAGATCACCAGGAGACATTACAGTACATAGACACCCAACAACAGCCACCAGATCACCAGGAGACATTACAGTACATAGACACCCAACAACAGCCATTAGATCACCAGGAGACATTACAGTACATAGACACCCAACAGCCATTAGATCACCAGGAGACATTACAGTACATAGACACCCAACAACAGCCATAAGGTCACCAGGAGACATTACAGTACATAGACACCCAACAGCCATTAGATCACCAGGAGACATTACAGTACATAAACACCCAACAACCATTAGGTCACCAGGAGACATTACAGTACATAGACACCCAACAACCATTAGGTCACCAGGAGACATTACAGTACATAGACACCCAACAACCACCAGATCACCAGGAGACATTACAGTACATAGACACCCAACAACAGCCATTAGGTCACCAGGAGACATTACAGTACATAGACACCTAACAACAACCATTAGGTCACCAGGAGACATTACAGTACATAGACACCCAACAACAGCCACCAGATCACCAGGAGACATTACAGTACATAGACACCCAACAACAGCCATTAGATCCCCAGGAGACATTACAGTACATAGACACCCAACAACAGCCACCAGATCACCAGGAGACATTACAGTACATAGTCACCCAACAGCCACCAGATCACCAGGAGACATTACAGTACATAGACACCCAACAACCATTAGGTCACCAGGAGACATTACAGTACATAGACACCCAACAACAGCCACCAGATCACCAGGAGACATTACAGTACATAGACACCCAACAACAGCCATTAGATCCCCAGGAGACATTACAGTACATAGACACCCAACAACAGCCACCAGATCACCAGGAGACATTACAGTACATAGTCACCCAACAGCCACCAGATCACCAGGAGACATTACAGTACATAGACACCCAACAACCATTAGGTCACCAGGAGACATTACAGTACATAGACACCCAACAACCATTAGGTCACCAGGAGACATTACAGTACATAGACACCCAACAACAGCCATCAGATCACCAGGAGACATTACAGTACATAGACACCCAACAACAGCCATTAGATCACCAGGAGACATTACAGTACATAGACACCCAACAACCATTAGGTCACCAGGAGACATTACAGTACATAGACACCTAACAACAACCATTAGGTCACCAGGAGACATTACAGTACATAGACACCCAACAGCAATAAGGTCACCAGGAGACATTACAGTACATAGACACCCAACAACAGCCATTAGATCACCAGGAGACATTACAGTACATAGACACCCAACAACCATTAGGTCACCAGGAGACATTACAGTACATAGACACCCAACAACCATTAGGTCACCAGGAGACATTACAGTACATAGACACCCAACAGCCATTAGGTCACCAGGAGACATTACAGTACATAGACACCCAACAGCCATTAGGTCACCAGGAGACATTACAGTACATAGACACCCAACAACAGCCATTAGATCACCAGGAGACATTACAGTACATAGACACCCAACAGCCATTAGATCACCAGGAGACATTACAGTACATAGACACCCAACAACCATTAGGTCACCAGGAGACATTACAGTACATAGTCACCCAACAACAGCCACCAGATCACCAGGAGACATTACAGTACATAGACAACCAACAACCATTAGGTCACCAGGAGACATTACAGTACATAGTCACCCAACAACAACCATTAGGTCACCAGGAGACATTACAGTAGATAGACACCCAACAACAGCCATTAGGTCACCAGGAGACATTACAGTACATAGACACCCAACAACCATTAGGTCACCAGGAGACATTACAGTACATAGACACCCAACAACAGCCATTAGATCACCAGGAGACATTACAGTACATAGACACCCAACAACAGCCATTAGATCACCAGGAGACATTACAGTACATAGACACCCAACAACAGCCATTAGATCACCAGGAGACATTACAGTACATAGACACCCAACAACAACCATTAGATCACCAGGAGACATTACAGTACATAGACACCCAACAACAACCATTAGGTCACCAGGAGACATTACAGTACATAGACACCCAACAACCATTAGGTCACCAGGAGACATTACAGTACATAGACACCCAACAACCATTAGGTCACCAGGAGACATTACAGTACATAGACACCCAACAACAGCCACCAGATCACCAGGAGACATTACAGTACATAGACACCCAACAACAACCATTAGGTCACCAGGAGACATTACAGTACATAGACACCCAACAACCATTAGGTCACCAGGAGACATTACAGTACATAGACACCCAACAACCATTAGATCACCAGGAGACATTACATTACATAGACACCCAACAACAGCCATTAGGTCACCAGGAGACATTACAGTACATAGACACCCAACAACCTTTCCTAAAGTTACATGAAGACAGGCGTGACTTACGGTTGACTGGCAGGGGCCTCTGGTTTGGGTGGTCTCTCATGGTGACGCTGCCTGGGATGCTTCCGGCGTCGCTGGAGGTGTTGCTGCTCTGTCTGCTCACCGTACTGGGCGGGGGCCGAGGGGGTTCGGCCGGGGGGGGCAGGGGAGGGGTGGGGAGACGTGGAGGGGCAGGAGGGAGGGGTGTAGGGATGGGGGGCATGGGGGTGGCCATGGGTTTGGGGACGTAGTCCGTCCGCTGTTTCTGAGGAGGAGAAGAGACGAGGAGACTGCAGTGGTGAACTCAGAACAGATCTAGCCTGGGACTCCCGAGTGGTGCAGTGGTCTAAGGCACTGCATCGCAGTTTTAGTCCAGCCTCTGGGTTTGAGTCCAGGCTCTGTCGCAGCCGGCCGCGACCGGGAGACCCATGAGGCGGCGCACAATTGGCCCAGCGTCGTCTGGGTTAGGGGAGGGTTTGGTCGGCAGGGAAGTTCTTGTCTCATCGTGCATGAGCAACTCCTGTGGCGGGCCGGGCGCAGTGGACGCTGACACGGTCGCCAGGTGTACGAAGTGTTTCCTCCGGCACATTGGTGCGGCTGGCTTCCGGGTTAAGTGGGCATTGTGTCAAGAAGCAGTGCGGCCTGGTTGGGTTGTGTTTTGGAGGACGCACGGCTCTCGACCTTTGCCTCTCTCAAGTCCGTACGGGAGTTGCAGCGATGAGACAAGACTGTAACTACCAATTGGATACCACAAAATTGTGGAGAAAAGGGGTAAAAAAATAAATATAATAATAAAAAATAAAAAAAGTATAAAATAACAGATCTAGCCTACAATCATCACCAACAGAATCCATCCACTGTATTAATATGAAGCAGACGTTGCTTAGTTACCTCGTTCAACTCTCCCAGTAATTGCTTGCATGAGGAGATGGAAATAAAACACGGTTATGAGGTGTTGTACTGTACTTTGCCCAAGGCACCGCAAACTCACTCAGGTGAAACCACAGCACCTTGACAAGGCACACCGCAAACTCACTCAGGTGAAACCACAGCACCTTGACAAGGCACCGCACACTCACTCAGGTGAAACCACAGCACCTTGACAAGGCACCGCAAACTCACTCAGGTGAAACCACAGCACCTTGACAAGGCACCGCAAACTCACTCAGGTGAAACCACAGCACCTTGACAAGGCACCGCAAACTCACTCAGGTGAAACCACAGCACCTTGACAAGGCACCGCAAACTCACTCAGGTGAAACCACAGCACCTTGACAAGGCACCGCAAACTCACTCAGGTGAAACCACAGCACCTTGACAAGGCACCGCACACTCACTCAGGTGAAACCACAGCACCTTGACAAGGCACCGCAAACTCACTCAGGTGCAAAGACAACTGACAAGAAACCTCGAAACCACAGCACATTGACAAGGCGGTGTAACATGGTTCAGATGAAACCACAGCACATTGACAAGGCGGTGTAACATGGTTCTGATGAAACCACAGCACATTGACAAGGCGGTGTAACATGGTTCAGATGAAACCACAGCACATTGACAAGGCGGTGTAACATGGCTCAGATGAAACCACAGCACCTTGACAAGGCGGTGTAACATGGTTCAGATGAAACCACAGCACCTTGACAAGGCGGTGTAACATGGTTCAGATGAAACCACAGCACCTTGACAAGGCGGTGTAACATGGTTCAGATGAAACCACAGCACATTGACAAGGCGGTGTAACATGGTTCAGATGAAACCACAGCACATTGACAAGGCGGTGTAACATGGTTCAGATGAAACCACAGCACATTGACAAGGCGGTGTAACATGGTTCAGATGAAACCACAGGGAGGAGGATATAGAGGGAGGGATTCTAGACGTCTAACATGGAAGGGAGCCAGTAGCTCGGCTAGATGGGAAATCGAAACACTACAGCAGGGATGTAGGCCCTTGGGAACTCATTCAGGGTCTCAACTTACTGATGACAGTTATAATAGTAGAATGAACAAGGTACAATTTTGAAATGTGTTTGTGTATCAGCAGTTTTTCTCTTGTTATGTCAGACACTGACAGTCACTCAATTAGCCCATGTCAGCTAAATAAATGTAGATTGGTAAATTAGTCTAGCCCTCTATCTAAACTTGAGGTAATCATGGTCGAATTACTGAAAAGTGGGTATTTCTGTTAGTCACTCTCACTCAGATATCCTATAAAAAACTGCAAACATTACTCTCTGCCCCCGGACCTGAGTAAAGATGACCACACCCGTGGGAAAGGTCACTATGGTGATGGATAAATGTGTAGAATTACAGGAAATTAACTGTAAAACATAATGTCACTTAGGGCCCCCAGAAGGTTAGGGCCGGCTCTGACTGCAGAAGGTTAGGGCCGGCTCCGACTGCAGAAGGTTAGGGCCGGCTCCGACTGCAGAAGGTTAGGGCCGGCTCCGACTGCAGAAGGTTAGGGCCGGCTCCGACTGCAGAAGGTTAGGGACGGCTCCGACTGCAGAAGGTTAGGGACGGCTCCGACTGCAGAAGGTTAGGGCCGGCTCCGACTGCAGAAGGTTAGGGCCGGCTCCGACTGCAGAAGGTTAGGGCCGGCTCCGACTGCAGAAGGTTAGGGCCGGCTCCGACTGCAGAAGGTTAGGGCCGGCTCCGACTGCAGAAGGTTAGAGCCGGCTCCGACTGCAGAAGGTTAGGGCCGGCTCCGACTGCAGAAGGTTAGGGCCGGCTCCGACTGCAGAAGGTTAGGGCCGGCTCCGACTGCAGAAGGTTAGGGCCGGCTCCGACTGCAGAAGGTTAGGGCCGGCTCCGACTGCAGAAGGTTAGGGCCGGCTCCGACTGCAGAAGGTTAGGGCCGGCTCCGACTGCAGAAGGTTAGGGCCGGCTCCGACTGCAGAAGGTTAGGGCCGGCTCCGACTGCAGAAGGTTAGGGCCGGCTCCGACTGCAGAAGGTTAGGGCCGGCTCCGACTGCAGAAGGTTAGGGCCGGCTCTGACTGCAGAAGGTTAGGGGGTATGTGTGGGTATGGAAGTGGGTAAACAGACTCGCGAGCCACTGCAGCACCCTCATGATAAGTTCAGATTTTTGTGGCCCACATCAAAGTTGCCCATCCCTGCACTAGAGGCACTCAGCACACAGCCATTCTCACCCAGAGCCATATATACTGTATGTACAGTATGACTCTGGTCCAACCAACCATACCTTGAACAACTCAAACTCCTTCTTTGGCATCATTAGCTTCATGTGAAAGACAATGAGGAGCAGGTGGAAATGAGACAGACAGACAGATGAATATGAGATGTATGACAGGGACATGATTTAATGGCTGACGAGATGCTTTACTCTGTCAATAGGACTGGTGGAACATGTAGAGGAGAGGAGTCTACAGTCGTGGCCAAAAGTTTTTGACACAAATATACATTTTCACAAAGTCTGCCTCAGTGTCTTTAGATATTTTTGTTAGATGTTACTATGGAATACTGAAGTATAATTACAAGCATTTCATAAGTGTCAAAGGCTTTTATTGACAATTACATGAAGTTGATGCAAAGAGACAATATTTGCAGTGTTGACCCTTCTTTTTCAAGACCTCTGCAATCCGCCCTGGCATGCTGTCAATTAACTTCTGGGCCACATCCTGACTGATGGCAGCCCATTCTTGCATAATCAATGCTTGGAGTTTGTCAGAATTTGTGGGGTTTTGTTTGTCCACCCGCCTCTTGAGGATTGACAACAAGTTTTCAATGGGATTAAGGTCTGGGGAGTTTCCTGGCCATGGACCCAAAATATCGATGTTTTGTTCCCCGAACCACTTAGTTATCACTTTGCCTTATGGCAAGGTGCTCCATCATGCTGGAAAAGGCATTGTTCGTCACCAAACTGTTCCTGGATGGTTGGGAGAAGTTGCTCTCGGAGGATGTGTTGGTACCATTCTTTATTCATGGCTGTGTTCTTAGGCAAAATTGTGAGTGAGCCCACTCCCTTGGCTGAGAAGCAACCCCACACATGAATGGTCTCAGGATGCTTTACTGTTGGCATGACACAGGACTGATGGTAGCGCTCACCTTGTCTTCTCCGGACAAGCTTTTTTCCGGATGCCCCAAACAATCGGAAAGGGGATTCATCAGAGAAAATGACTTTACCCCAGACCTCAGCAGTCCGATCCCTGTACCTTTTGCAGAATATCAGTCTGTCCCTGATGTTTTTCCTGGAGAGAAGTGGCTTCTTTGCTGCCCTTCTTGACACCAGGCCATCCTCCAAAAGTCTTCCCCTCACTGTGCGTGCAGATGCACTCACACCTGCCTGCTCCCATTCCTGAGCAAGCTCTGTCCTGGTGGTGCCCCGATCCTGCAGCTGAATCAACTTTAGGAAACAGTCCTGGCGCTTGCTGGACTTTCTTGGGCGCCCTGAAGCCTTCTTCACAACAATTGAACCGCTCTCCTTGAAGTTCTTGATGATCCGATAAATGGTTGATTTAGGTGCAATCTTACTGGCAGCAATATCCTTGCCTGTGAAGCCCTTTTTGTGCAAAGCAATGATGACGGCACGTGTTTCCTTGCAGGTAACCATGTTTGACAGAGGAAGAACAATGATTCCAAGCACCACCCTCCTTTTCAAGCTTCCAGTCTGTTATTCGAACTCAATCAGCATGACAGAGTGATCTCCAGCCTTGTCCTCGTCAACACTCACACCTGTGTTAATGACAGAATCACTGACATGATGTCAGCTGGTCCTTTTGTGGCAGGGCTGAAATGCAGTGGAAATGTTTTTGGGGGATTCAGTTCATTTCCATGACAAAGAGGGACTTTGCAATTAATTGCAATTCATCTGATCACTCTTCATAACATTCTGGAGTATATGCAAATTGCCATCATACAAACAGAGGCAGCAGACATTGTGAAAATGTATATTTGAGCCACTCTCAAAACTTTTGGCCTCGACTGTATTACTTTACTCTGTCAATAGGACTAATATTAACATACAAATGCTGAGAACCTTATTGTGAGACACCGTCCAGGGACTTACCTGTATAGTATGGCTATAGATGGGTTCCCCCCGCACAGTGACGTCCACAGCCTTGGTGACATCCAGGATGTTGTTTGGCACATAGCCAGACGCCCCGGAACAGTTACACACCTTCCACCACTGCTTCCTGTCATCCAGCACCTGAACATGGTTACCAGGGGGAGGATTGGTTACCTTCAACACTGTTGTTACATGTTGTAGATGGACCTGACCTGGGTTACCAGGGGGAGGATTGGTTACCTTCAACACTGTTGTTACATGTTGTAGATGGATCTGACCTGGGTTACCAGGGGAGGATTGGTTACCTTCAACACTGTTGTTACATGTTACAGATGGACCTGACCTGGGTTACCAGGGGGAGGATTGGTTACCTTTAACACTGTTGTTACATGTTACATGTTGTAGATGGACCTGACCTGGATTACCAGGGGGAGGATTGGTTACCTTCAACACTGTTGTTACATGTTACAGATGGACCTGACCTGGGTTACCAGGAGGAGGATTGGTTACCTTCAACACTGTTGTTACAGATGGACCTGACCTGGGTTACCAGGGGGAGGATTGGTTACCTTCAACACTGTTGTTACATGTTGTAGATGGACCTGACCTGGGTTACCAGGGGGAGGATTGGTTACCTTCAACACTGTTGTTACATGTTACAGATGGACCTGACCTGGGTTACCAGGGGGAGGATTGGTTACCTTCAACACTGTTGTTACAGATGGACCTGACCTGGGTTACCAGGAGGAGGATTGGTTACCTTCAACACTGTTGTTACATGTTACAGATGGACCTGAACTGGGTTACCAGGGGGAGGATTGGTTACCTTCAACACTGTTGTTACATGTTACAGATGGACCTGAACTGGGTTACCAGGGGGAGGATTGGTTACCTTCAACACTGTTGTTACAGATGGACCTGACCTGGGTTACCAGGGGGAGGATTGGTTACCTTCAACACTGTTGTTATATGTTGTAGATGGACCTGACCTGGGTTACCAGGGGGAGGATTGGTTACCTTCAACACTGTTGTTACATGTTACAGATGGACCTGACCTGGGTTACCAGGGAGAGGATTGGTTACCTTCAACATTGTTGTTACAGATGGACCTGACCTGGGTTACCAGGGGGAGGATTGGTTACCTTCAACACTGTTGTTACATGTTACAGATGGACCTGACCTGGGTTACCAGGGAGAGGATTGGTTACCTTCAACACTGACATGTTACATGTTACAGATGGACCTGACCTGGGTTACCAGGGGGAGGATTGGTTACCTTCAACATTGTCGTTACATGTTACAGATGGACCTGACCTGGGTTACCAGGGGGAGGATTGGTTACCTTCAACACTGTTGTTACATGTTGTAGATGGACCTGACCTGGGTTACCAGGGGGAGGATTGGTTACCTTCAACACTGTTGTTACATGTTGTAGATGGACCTGACCTGGGTTACCAGGAGGAGGATTGGTTACCTTCAACACTGTTGTTACATGTTACAGATGGACCTGACCTGGGTTACCAGGGGGAGGATTGGTTACCTTCAACACTGTTGTTACATGTTGTAGATGGACCTGACCTGGGTTACCAGGGGGAGGATTGGTTACCTTCAACACTGTTGTTACATGTTACATATGGACCTGACCTGGGTTACCAGGGGGAGGATTGGTTACCTTCAACACTGTTGTTACAGATGGACCTGACCTGGGTTACCAGGGGGAGGATTGGTTACCTTCAACACTGTTGGTACATGTTACAGATGGACCTGACCTGGGTTACCAGGGGGAGGATTGGTTACCTTCAACACTGTTGTTACATGTTACAGATGGACCTGACCTGGGTTACCAGGGGGAGGATTGGATACCTTCAACACTGTTGTTACATGTTGTAGATGGACCTGAACTGGGTTACCAGGGGGAGGATTGGTTACCTTCAACACTGTTGTTACATGTTACAGATGGACCTGACCTGGGTTACCAGGGGGAGGATTGGATACCTTCAACACTGTTGTTACATGTTGTAGATGGACCTGAACTGGGTTACCAGGGGGAGGATTGGTTACCTTTAACACTGTTGTTACATGTTGTAGATGGACCTGACCTGGGTTACCAGGGGGAGGATTGGTTACCTTCAACACTGTTGTTACATATGGATCTGACCTGGGTTACCAGGGGGAGGATTGGTTACCTTTAACACTGTTGTTACATGTTGTAGATGGACCTGACCTGGGTTACCAGGGGGAGGATTGGTTACCTTCAACACTGTTGTTACATATGGATCTGACCTGGGTTACCAGGGGGAGGATTGGTTACCTTCAACACTGTCGTTACATGTTGTAGATGGACCTGACCTGGGTTACCAGGGGGAGGATTGGTTACCTTCAACACTGTTGTTACATATGGACCTGACCTGGGTTACCAGGGGGAGGATTGGTTACCTTCAACACTGTTGTTACATGTTACAGATGGACCTGACCTGGGTTACCAGGAGGAGGATTGGTTACCTTCAACACTGTTGTTACAGATGGACCTGACCTGGGTTACCAGGGGGAGGATTGGTTACCTTCAACACTGTTGTTACATGTTGTAGATGGACCTGACCTGGATTACCAGGGGGAGGATTGGTTACCTTCAACACTGTTGTTACATGTTACAGATGGACCTGACCTGGGTTACCAGGGGGAGGATTGGTTACCTTCAACACTGTTGTTACATGTTACAGATGGACCTGACCTGGGTTACCAGGGGGAGGATTGGTTACCTTCAACACTGTTGTTACATGTTGTAGATGGACCTGACCTGGGTTACCAGGGGGAGGATTGGTTACCTTCAACAATGTTGTTACATGTTACAGATGGACCTGACCTGGGTTACCAGGGGGAGGATTGGTTACCTTCAACAATGTTGTTACATGTTGTAGATGGACCTGACCTGGGTTACCAGGGGGAGGATTGGTTACCTTCAACACTGTTGTTACAGATGGACCTGACCTGGGTTACCAGGGGGAGGATTGGTTACCTTCAACACTGTTGTTACATGTTGTAGATGGACCTGACCTGGGTTACCAGGGGGAGGATTGGTTACCTTCAACACTGTTGTTACATGTTACAGATGGACCTGACCTGGGTTACCAGGAGGAGGATTGGTTACCTTCAACACTGTTGTTACAGATGGACCTGACCTGGGTTACCAGGGGGAGGATTGGTTACCTTCAACACTGTTGTTACAGATGGACCTGACCTGGGTTACCAGGGAGAGGATTGGTTACCTTCAACACTGTTGTTATATGTTGTAGATGGACCTGACCTGGGTTACCAGGGGGAGGATTGGTTACCTTCAACACTGTTGTTACATGTTACAGATGGACCTGACCTGGGTTACCAGGGAGAGGATTGGTTACCTTCAACATTGTTGTTACAGATGGACCTGACCTGGGTTACCAGGGGGAGGATTGGTTACCTTCAACACTGTTGTTACATGTTACAGATGGACCTGACCTGGGTTACCAGGGAGAGGATTGGTTACCTTCAACACTGTTGTTACATGTTGTAGATGGACCTGACCTGGGTTACCAGGGGGAGGATTGGTTACCTTCAACACTGTTGTTACATGTTACATATGGACCTGACCTGGGTTACCAGGGGGAGGATTGGTTACCTTCAACACTGTTGTTACAGATGGACCTGACCTGGGTTACCAGGGGGAGGATTGGTTACCTTCAACACTGTTGGTACATGTTACAGATGGACCTGACCTGGGTTACCAGGGGGAGGATTGGATACCTTCAACACTGTTGTTACATGTTGTAGATGGACCTGAACTGGGTTACCAGGGGGAGGATTGGTTACCTTCAACACTGTTGTTACATGTTACAGATGGACCTGACCTGGGTTACCAGGGGGAGGATTGGTTACCTTCAACACGGTTGTTACATATGGACCTGACCTGGGTTACCAGGGGGAGGATTGGTTACCTTCAACACTGTTGTTACATATGGATCTGACCTGGGTTACCAGGGGGAGGATTGGTTACCTTCAACACTGTTGTTACATGTTACAGATGGACCTGACCTGGGTTACCAGGGGGAGGATTGGTTACCTTCAACACTGTTGTTACATATGGACCTGACCTGGGTTACCAGGGAGAGGATTGGTTACCTTCAACACTGACATGTTACATGTTACAGATGGACCTGACCTGGGTTACCAGGGGGAGGATTGGTTACCTTCAACATTGTCGTTACATGTTACAGATGGACCTGACCTGGGTTACCAGGGGGAGGATTGGTTACCTTCAACACTGTTGTTACATGTTGTAGATGGACCTGAACAGGGTTACCAGGGGGAGGATTGGATACCTTCAACACTGTTGTTACAGATGGACCTGACCTGGGTTACCAGGGGGAGGATTGGTTACCTTCAACACTGTTGTTACATGTTGTAGATGGACCTGACCTGGGTTACCAGGGGGAGGATTGGTTACCTTCAACACTGTTGTTACATGTTACATATGGACCTGACCTGGGTTACCAGGGGGAGGATTGGTTACCTTCAACACTGTTGTTACAGATGGACCTGACCTGGGTTACCAGGGGGAGGATTGGTTACCTTCAACACTGTTGGTACATGTTACAGATGGACCTGACCTGGGTTACCAGGGGGAGGATTGGATACCTTCAACACTGTTGTTACATGTTGTAGATGGACCTGAACTGGGTTACCAGGGGGAGGATTGGTTACCTTCAACACTGTTGTTACATGTTACAGATGGACCTGACCTGGGTTACCAGGGGGAGGATTGGATACCTTCAACACTGTTGTTACATGTTGTAGATGGACCTGAACTGGGTTACCAGGGGGAGGATTGGTTACCTTCAACACTGTTGTTACATGTTGTAGATGGACCTGAACTGGGTTACCAGGGGGAGGATTGGTTACCTTCAACACTGTTGTTACATGTTACAGATGGACCTGACCTGGGTTACCAGGGGGAGGATTGGTTACCTTCAACACGGTTGTTACATATGGACCTGACCTGGGTTACCAGGGGGAGGATTGGTTACCTTTAACACTGTTGTTACATGTTGTAGATGGACCTGACCAGGGTTACCAGTGGGAGGATTGGTTACCTTCAACACTGTTGTTACATGTTACAGATGGACCTGACCTGGGTTACCAGGGGGAGGATTGGTTATCTTCAACACTGTTGTTACATATGGACCTGACCTGGGTTACCAGGGGGAGGATTGGTTACCTTCAACACTGTTGTTACATGTTACAGATGGACCTGACCTGGGTTACCAGGGGGAGGATTGGTTACCTTCAACACTGTTGTTACATATGGACCTGACCTGGGTTACCAGGGGGAGGATTGGTTACCTTCAACACTGTTGTTACATGTTACAGATGGACCTGAACTGGGTTACCAGGGGGAGGATTGGATACCTTCAACACTGTTGTTACATGTTGTAGATGGACCTGAACTGGGTTACCAGGGGGAGGATTGGATACCTTCAACACTGTTGTTACATGTTGTAGATGGACCTGACCTGGGTTACCAGGGGGAGGATTGGTTACCTTCAACACTGTTGTTACATGTTGTAGATGGACCTGGGTTACCAGGGGGAGGATTGGTTACCTTCAACACTGTTGTTACATGTTACAGATGGACCTGACCTGGGTTACCAGGGGGAGGATTGGTTACCTTCTACACTGTTGTTACATGTTGTAGATGGACCTGACCTGGGTTACCAGGGGGAGGATTGGTTACCTTCAACACTGTTGTTACAGAGGGACCTGACCTGGGTTACCAGGGGGAGGATTGGTTACCTTCAACACTGTTGTTACAGATGGACCTGACCTGGGTTACCAGGGGGAGGATTGGTTACCTTCAACACTGTTGTTACAGATGGACCTGACCTGGGTTACCAGGAGGAGGATTGGTTACCTTCAACACTGTTGTCACATGTTACAGAGGGACCTGACCTGGGTTACCAGGGGGAGGATTGGTTACCTTCAACACTGTTGTTACATGTTACAGATGGACCTGACCTGGGTTACCAGGGGGAGGATTGGTTACCTTCAACACTGTTGTTACATGTTACAGATGGACCTGACCTGGGTTACCAGGGGGAGGATTGGTTACCTTCAACACTGTTGTTACATGTTGTAGATGGACCTGACCTGGGTTACCAGGGGGAGGATTGGTTACCTTCAACACTGTTGTTACATATGGATCTGACCTGGGTTACCAGGGGGAGGATTGGTTACCTTCAACACTGTTGTTACATGTTACAGATGGACCTGACCTGGGTTACCAGGGGGAGGATTGGTTACCTTCAACACTGTTGTTACATATGGACCTGACCTGGGTTACCAGGGGGAGGATTGGTTACCTTCAACACTGTTGTTACATGTTACAGATGGACCTGACCTGGGTTACCAGGGGGAGGATTGGTTACCTTCAACACTGTTGTTACATGTTACAGATGGACCTGACCTGGGTTACCAGGGGGAGGATTGGTTACCTTCAACACTGTTGTTACATGTTGTAGATGGACCTGACCTGGGTTACCAGGGGGAGGATTGGTTACCTTCAACACTGTTGTTACATGTTACAGATGGACCTGACCTGGGTTACCAGGGGGAGGATTGGTTACCTTCAACACTGTCGTTACATGTTGTAGATGGACCTGACCTGGGTTACCAGGGGGAGGATTGGTTACCTTCAACACTGTTGTTACATGTTACAGATGGACCTGACCTGGGTTACCAGGGGGAGGATTGGTTACCTTTAACACTGTTGTTACATATGGACCTGACCTGGGTTACCAGGGGGAGGATTGGTTACCTTCAACACTGTTGTTACATGTTGTAGATGGACCTAAACTGGGTTACCAGGGGGAGGATTGGATACCTTCAACACTGTTGTTACAGATGGACCTGACCTGGGTTACCAGGGGGAGGATTGGTTACCTTCAACACTGTTGTTACATGTTGTAGATGGACCTGAACTGGGTTACCAGGGGGAGGATTGGTTACCTTCAACACTGTTGTTACATGTTGTAGATGGACCTGACCTGGGTTACCAGGGGGAGGATTGGTTACCTTCTACACTGTTGTTACATGTTACAGATGGACCTGACCTGGGTTACCAGGGGGAGGATTGGTTACCTTCAACACTGTTGTTACATGTTGTAGATGGACCTGACCTGGGTTACCAGGGGGAGGATTGGTTACCTTCAACACTGTTGTTACATGTTGTAGATGGACCTGACCTGGGTTACCAGGGGGAGGATTGGTTACCTTCAACACTGTTGTTACATATGGACCTGACCTGGGTTACCAGGGGGAGGATTGGTTACCTTTAACACTGTTGTTACATGTTGTAGATGGACCTGACCAGGGTTACCAGTGGGAGGATTGGTTACCTTCAACACTGTTGGTACAGATGGACCTGACCTGGGTTACCAGGGGGAGGATTGGTTACCTTCAACACTGTTGGTACAGATGGACCTGACCTGGGTTACCAGGAGGAGGACTGGTTACCTTCAACACTGTTGTCACATGTTACAGATGGACCTGACCTGGGTTACCAGGGGGAGGATTGGTTACCTTCAACACTGTTGTTACATGTTGTAGATGGACCTGACCTGGGTTACCAGGGGGAGGATTGGTTACCTTCAACACTGTTGTTACATGTTGTAGATGGACCTGACCTGGGTTACCAGGGGGAGGATTGGTTACCTTCAACACTGACATGTTACATGTTACAGATGGACCTGACCTGGGTTACCAGGGGGATGATTGGTTACCTTCAACACTGTTGTTACATGTTACAGATGGACCTGACCTGGGTTACCAGGGGGAGGATTGGTTACCTTCAACACTGTTGTTACATGTTACAGATGGACCTGACCTGGGTTACCAGGGGGAGGATTGGTTACCTTCAACACTGTTGTTACATGTTGTAGATGGACCTGACCTGGGTTACCAGGGGGAGGATTGGTTACCTTCAACACTGTTGTTACATGTTACAGATGGACCTGACCTGGGTTACCAGGGAGAGGATTGGTTACCTTCAACACTGTTGTTACATGTTGTAGATGGACCTGACCTGGGTTACCAGGGAGAGGATTGGTTACCTTCAACACTGTTGTTACATGTTACAGATGGATCTGACCTGGGTTACCAGGAGGAGGATTGGTTACCTTCAACACTGTTGTTACATGTTGTAGATGGATCTGACCTGGGTTACCAGGAGGAGGATTGGTTACCTTCAACACTGTTGTTGTAGATGGACCTGACCTGGGTTACCAGGGGGAGGATTGGTTACCTTCAACACTGTTGTTACATGTTGTAGATGGACCTGACCAGGGTTACCAGGAGGAGGATTGGTTACCTTCAACACTGTTGGTACAGATGGACCTGACCTGGGTTACCAGGGGGAGGATTGGTTACCTTCAACACTGTTGTTTCATATGGATCTGACCTGGGTTACCAGGAGGAGGATTGGTTACCTTCAACACTGTTGGTACAGATGGACCTGACCTGGGTTACCAGGGGGAGGATTGGTTACCTTCAACACTGTTGTTTCATATGGATCTGACCTGGGTTACCAGGGGGAGGATTGGTTACCTTCAACACTGTTGTTATATGTTGTAGATGGACCTGACCTGGGTTACCAGGGGGAGGATTGGTTACCTTCAACACTGTTGTTACATGTTGTAGATGGACCTGACCTGGGTTACCAGGGGGAGGATTGGTTACCTTCAACACTGTTGTTACATGTTGTAGATGGACCTGACCTGGGTTACCAGGGGGAGGATTGGTTACCTTCAACACTGTCGTTACATGTTGTAGATGGACCTGACCTGGGTTACCAGGGGGAGGATTGGTTACCTTCAACACTGTTGTTTCATATGGATCTGACCTGGGTTACCAGGGGGAGGATTGGTTACCTTCAACACTGTTGTTACATGTTGTAGATGGACCTGACCTGGGTTACCAGGAGGAGGATTGGTTACCTTCAACACTGTCGTTACATGTTGTAGATGGACCTGACCTGGGTTACCAGGGGGAGGATTGGTTACCTTTAACACTGTTGTTACAGAGGGACCTGACCTGGGTTACCAGGGGGAGGATTGGTTACCTTTAACACTGTTGTTACATATGGACCTGACCTGGGTTACCAGGGGGAGGATTGGTTACCTTCAACACTGTTGTTACAGATGGACTTGACCTGGGTTACCAGGGGGAGGATTGTTTACCTTCAACACTGTTGTTACATGTTGTAGATGGACCTGAACTGGGTTACCAGGGGGAGGATTGGTTACCTTCAACACTGTTGTTACATGTTACAGATGGACCTGAACAGGGTTACCAGGGGGAGGATTGGTTACCTTCAACACTGTTGTTACATGTTGTAGATGGACCTGACCTGGGTTACCAGGGGGAGGATTGGTTACCTTCTACACTGTTGTTACATGTTACAGATGGACCTGACCTGGGTTACCAGGGGGAGGATTGGTTACCTTCAACACTGTTGTTACATGTTGTAGATGGACCTGACCTGGGTTACCAGGGGGAGGATTGGTTACCTTCAACACTGTTGTTACATGTTACAGATGGACCTGACCTGGGTTACCAGGGGGAGGATTGGTTACCTTCTACACTGTTGTTACATGTTGTAGATGGACCTGACCTGGGTTACCAGGGGGAGGATTGGTTACCTTCAACACTGTTGTTACATGTTACAGATGGACCTGACCTGGGTTACCAGGGGGAGGATTGGTTACCTTCTACACTGTTGTTACATGTTGTAGATGGACCTGACCTGGGTTACCAGGGGGAGGATTGGTTACCTTCAACACTGTTGTTACATGTTGTAGATGGACCTGACCTGGGTTACCAGGGGGAGGATTGGTTACCTTCAACACTGTTGTTACATGTTGTAGATGGACCTGACCTGGGTTACCAGGGGGAGGATTGGTTACCTTCAACACTGTTGTTACATGTTACAGATGGACCTGACCTGGGTTACCAGGGGGAGGATTGGTTACCTTCAACACTGTTGTTACATGTTGTAGATGGACCTGACCTGGGTTACCAGGGGGAGGATTGGTTACCTTCAACAATGTTGTTACAGATGGACCTGACCTGGGTTACCAGGGGGAGGATTGGTTACCTTCAACACTGTTGTTACATGTTGTAGATGGACCTGAACTGGGTTACCAGGGGGAGGATTGGTTACCTTCAACACTGTTGTTACAGATGGACCTGACCTGGGTTACCAGGGGGAGGATTGGTTACCTTTAACACTGTTGTTACATGTTGTAGATGGACCTGACCAGGGTTACCAGGGGGAGGATTGGTTACCTTCAACACTGTTGGTACAGATGGACCTGACCTGGGTTACCAGGGGGAGGATTGGTTACCTTCAACACTGTTGGTACAGATGGACCTGACCTGGGTTACCAGGGGGAGGATTGGTTACCTTCAACACTGTTGGTACAGATGGACCTGACCTGGGTTACCAGGAGGAGGACTGGTTACCTTCAACACTGTTGTCACATGTTACAGATGGACCTGACCTGGGTTACCAGGGGGAGGATTGGTTACCTTCAACACTGTTGTTACATGTTGTAGATGGACCTGACCTGGGTTACCAGGGGGAGGATTGGTTACCTTCAACACTGACATGTTACATGTTACAGATGGACCTGACCTGGGTTACCAGGGGGAGGATTGGTTACCTTCAACACTGTTGTTACATGTTGTAGATGGACCTGACCTGGGTTACCAGGGGGAGGATTGGTTACCTTCAACACTGTTGTTACATGTTACAGATGGACCTGACCTGGGTTACCAGGGGGAGGATTGGTTACCTTCAACACTGTTGTTGTAGATGGACCTGACCTGGGTTACCAGGGGGAGGATTGGTTACCTTCAACACTGATGTTACATGTTACAGATGGACCTGACCTGGGTTACCAGGGGGAGGATTGGTTACCTTCAACACTGTTGTTGTAGATGGACCTGACCTGGGTTACCAGGGGGAGGATTGGTTACCTTCAACACTGTTGTTACATGTTGTAGATGGACCTGACCTGGGTTACCAGGGGGAGGATTGGTTACCTTCAACACTGATGTTACAGATGGACCTGACCTGGGTTACCAGGGGGAGGATTGGTTACCTTCAACACTGTTGTTACATGTTACAGATGGACCTGACCTGGGTTACCAGGGGGAGGATTGGTTACCTTCAACACTGTCGTTACATGTTGTAGATGGACCTGACCTGGGTTACCAGGGGGAGGATTGGTTACCTTCAACACTGACATGTTACATGTTACAGATGGACCTGACCTGGGTTACCAGGGGGAGGATTGGTTACCTTCAACACTGTTGTTACATGTTACAGATGGACCTGACCTGGGTTACCAGGGGCAGGATTGGTTACCTTCAACACTGTTGTTACATGTTGTAGATGGACCTGACCTGGGTTACCAGGGGGAGGATTGGTTACCTTCAACACTGTTGTTACAGATGGACTTGACCTGGGTTACCAGGGGGAGGATTGTTTACCTTCAACACTGTTGTTACATGTTGTAGATGGACCTGAACTGGGTTACCAGGAGGAGGATTGGTTACCTTCAACACTGTTGTTACAGATGGACTTGACCTGGGTTACCAGGGGGAGGATTGGTTACCTTCAACACTGTTGTTACATGTTGTAGATGGACCTGACCTGGGTTACCAGGGGGAGGATTGGTTACCTTCTACACTGTTGTTACATGTTACAGATGGACCTGACCTGGGTTACCAGGGGGAGGATTGGTTACCTTCAACACTGTTGTTACATGTTGTAGATGGACCTGACCTGGGTTACCAGGGGGAGGATTGGTTACCTTCTACACTGTTGTTACATGTTACAGATGGACCTGACCTGGGTTACCAGGGGGAGGATTGGTTACCTTCAACACTGTTGTTACATGTTGTAGATGGACCTGACCTGGGTTACCAGGGGGAGGATTGGTTACCTTCAACACTGTTGTTACATGTTGTAGATGGACCTGACCTAGGTTACCAGGAGGAGGATTGGTTACCTTCAACACTGTTGTTACATGTTACAGATGGACCTGACCTGGGTTACCAGGGGGAGGATTGGTTACCTTCAACACTGTTGTTACATGTTGTAGATGGACCTGACCTGGGTTACCAGGGGGAGGATTGGTTACCTTCAACACGGTTGTTACATGTTACAGATGGACCTGACCTGGGTTACCAGGGGGAGGATTGGTTACCTTCAACACTGTTGTTACATATGGACCTGACCTGGGTTACCAGGGGGAGGATTGGTTACCTTTAACACTGTTGTTACATGTTGTAGATGGACCTGACCTGGGTTACCAGGGGGAGGATTGGTTACCTTTAACACTGTTGTTACATGTTGTAGATGGACCTGACCTGGGTTACCAGGGGGAGGATTGGTTACCTTCAACACTGTTGTTACATATGGACCTGACCTGGGTTACCAGGGGGAGGATTGGTTACCTTCAACACTGTTGTTACATGTTGTAGATGGACCTGACCTGGGTTACCAGGGGGAGGATTGGTTACCTTCAACACTGTTGTTACATGTTGTAGATGGACCTGACCAGGGTTACCAGGGGGAGGATTGGTTACCTTCAACACTGTTGGTACAGATGGACCTGACCTGGGTTACCAGGGGGAGGATTGGTTACCTTCAACACTGTTGGTACAGATGGACCTGACCTGGGTTACCAGGAGGAGGATTGGTTACCTTCAACACTGTTGTTACATGTTGTAGATGGACCTGACCAGGGTTACCAGGGGGAGGATTGGTTACCTTCAACACTGTTGTTACATGTTACAGATGGACCTGACCTGGGTTACCAGGGAGAGGATTGGTTACCTTCAACACTGTTGTTACATGTTACAGATGGACCTGACCAGGGTTACCAGGGGGAGGATTGGTTACCTTCAACACTGTCGTTACATGTTGTAGATGGACCTGACCTGGGTTACCAGGGGGAGGATTGGTTACCTTCAACACTGTTGGTACAGATGGACCTGACCTGGGTTACCAGGGGGAGGATTGGTTACCTTCAACACTGTTGGTACAGATGGACCTGACCTGGGTTACCAGGGGGAGGATTGGTTACCTTCAACACTGTTGGTACAGATGGACCTGACCTGGGGTAGATGTGGTTTTAAACCAATGACTGTATATGAATGGACAAAGCCATCGATCCCATGACACCACTCATTCCTATGTGAAGTGGCAATAGGGAATTTGAAGCCAAAGTCGTCGGTTAAGATGGCGCCTGATGGATACTTAACATGCTCAGTTTGAGCTCCTCCAGGAAGTGAAGTTGCAGGCTAACTCAGTGCTGCCTCCTCTCATTGACCGGGGTACTGCAGGCTGCCATTAGCAACTAAATGATCCTTCAAACTTCTTCCGTGTGTGATTTTAAACTAATCGGCTCAAGAACATACATCTGATGTAATAGAAGCAATTACTGGTAACATGATTGTGTTCGATGTTTTATTTTATTTACACTAAGATTAACCATGAAGCCATTTTCCCATTCACTATACTGGGGGATCCTGTTTTCTGCAAACAATGCCCACAGTACCGCGGTCGGCCATGAACTTTGTGGCTTCATTGAGAGAGTCGTTCCCCCCTGGGTTAAACATTAAGCACTACATGTGTTCTGTGCTCTCCACTGCCCTCTAGTGGTTCGTGCCGTAAAATGAGTGTTATCGTGATCGACAACACAAGACAACATTGGTGTAACAAAGACGTCCATTGTTATGAGACGTGATGCAGGGTCTGAAACAACAGTCTTCAGTATTCTGGGGTTATTACACTGCCGTTACACGTTGCAGTGAGCCTTCGTGTTAAATGTTTGTGTTACCCGTTCCTCACCTCCACAACCTCATCCTTGCAGTGAGCCTTCGTGTTAAATGTTTGTGTTACCCGTTCCTCACCTCCACAACCTCATCCTTGCAGTGAGCCTTCGTGTTAAATGTTTGTGTTACCCGTCCCTCACCTCCACAACCTCATCCTTGCAGTGAGCCTTCGTGTTAAATGTTTGTGTTACCCGTCCCTCACCTCCACAACCTCATCCTTGCAGTGAGCCTTCGTGTTAAATGTTTGTGTTACCCGTCCCTCACCTCCACAACCTCGTCCTTCCAGTGAGCCTTCGTGTTAAATGTTTGTGTTACCCGGTCCTTACCTCCACAACCTCGTCCTTCACCAATGACAGCTCTGTGTTGTTTCTGGCCACAAAGTCATACTTGGATTTGGCAAACAGTTTTGGCTGACCTCTGCTGCCGTTGGCCTCGTAGTTCCTGTTCACGTCAGAGGTCAGAGGTCAGGGGTTAGACAGATGGACTAACGGTAGAATAGGGACTGATACACTGAGGATGAATGCACACATCGTATCCAATCATATCGTCCGAAACCACAACATGCATTGTTCACAACAGACCAAGCACATCTCAACGTCCAGAAACCACAGTACAGGACGACACTGCAGGAGACACACTGCACGGTGTGGTGCTACACGCTACATGCTACATGCTTATGGACATGACTGAACTGGGATAAAGCCAGACATGGACCACAGACAACTACAAGCTACTGCTACTGACTGTCCCAGCCGAGGAGAAGTGGCCCAACTTTAACATCAGAGGTTAGAGAGAGAACAGAGAGAGAACAGAGGGAGCTGTGATTGATCAAGACTGTGATAAAGATCATTTACCCCCTAGCACCCAGAGTGGTGATGTTTTTACACACAGTAGAACATTACAGAGTCAGAGTGTTAGCCTGCTAACCCATAAGAGGATAAGAATGGAGGACGAGAATATCAATGGAAAGGAGAGAACACTGTGAATACAGACACAATGTCAGAGGATCAGGTGTGAACCAATAGCGGAGAGTAAGAGACGAGATTGGCAGATTCTACACCAGTAGGAAATAACTACTTCCTGTCCCTCATGCTGCTACCGTTAGCTAGCTAGCTACTACCTGACGCTCATTATGTTTATTCAACCGTTAGCTAGCTAGCTACTCACTGGGATGTGATGTTTATTCTACTCTTACCTAGCTACTCACTGGGATGTGATGTTTATTCTACTCTTACCTAGCTACTTCCTGGGATGTGATGTTTATTCTACTCTTACCTAGCTACTTCCTGGGATGTGATGTTTATTCTACTCTTACCTATCTACTTCCTGGGATGTGATGTTTATTCTACTGTTGGCTAACTAGCTACTCACTGGGAGGTCATGTTTATTCAATCGTTAGCTAGCTAGCTACTCACTGGGATGTGATGTTTATTCTACCATTAGCTAGCTAGCTACTCACTGGGATGTGATGTTTATTCAATTGTTAGCTAGCTACTTCCTGGGATGTGATGTTTATTCTACCGTTAGCTAACTAGCTACTTCCTGGGATGTGATGTTTATTCTATCGTTAGCTAGCTAGCTACTCACTGGGATGTGATGTTTATTCAATCGTTAGCTAGTTAGCTACTCACTGGGATGTGATGTTTATTCTACTGTTGGCTAACTAGCTACTCACTGGGATGTCATGTTTATTCAATCGTTAGCTAGCTAGCTACTCACTGGGATGTGATGTTTATTCTACCGTTACCTAGCTACTACCTGGGATGTGATGTTTATTGTACAGTTAGCTAGCTAGCTACTTCCTGGGATGTGATGTTTATTATACCGTTAGCTAGCTAGCTACTTCCAGGGATGTGATGTTTATTCTACCGTTAGCTAGCTACTTCCTGGGATGTGATGTTTATTCTACTGTTAGCTAGCTAGCTACTTCCAGGGATGTGATGTTTATTCTACCGTTAGCTAGCTACATCCTGGGATGTGATGTTTATTCTACAGTGGGCTAGCTAGCTACTTCCTGAGATGTGATGTTTATTCTACCATTAGCTAGCTAGCTACTCACTGGGATGTGATGTTTATTCTACAGTTAGCTAGCTAGCTAGCTACTTCCTGGGATGTGATGTTTATATTTAGATTCTACCGCAGTAGGAAAGAATGTTTCCCTGTTGAGAGGGGACAGTTGTACAGTTCAGATTTAGAGTAAGTAAAGTGTGTCCAGAGGGACATTCGTTTTAAAGACGGTAGAGCATGGCCAGTTCTTCAGGGCGTTGGGTTCAGTCAGGTGACCGCGGTGCAGTGTTACCGGTCTACGTGTCGCGAGACGGCCTGTTTGAAAGCCTGCACGGCCATGTCCTGGTCCAAGAGGTGCATGCGTTTGTAGGCCTTGTTGTCCAATGCATACCCTTGTGAAGACGGGAAGTCCTGTACACCCGGATGCTGGGGGGAGACAGATAACACAAACACATCAGCTGAACTCTTTCCTCGGTTATTATCATGGATGAAGGGACTGTCACTATTGATGAAGGGACTGTCATTAATGATGAAGGGACTGTCATTACTGATGAAGGGACTGTTAATAATGATGAAGGGACTGTCATTAATGATGAAGGGACTGTC
The DNA here is from genome assembly GCF_016432855.1 of Salvelinus namaycush. NCBI lineage: Eukaryota > Metazoa > Chordata > Actinopteri > Salmoniformes > Salmonidae > Salvelinus > Salvelinus namaycush. The sequence continues at coordinate 41,422 of NW_024057828.1, read as the reverse complement.
ATTAATGATGAAGGGACTGTCATTAATGATGAAGGGACTGTTAATAATGATGAAGGGACTGTCATTAATGATGAAGGGACTGTCATTAATGATGAAGGGACTGTCATTAATGATGAAGGGACTGTCATTAATGATGAAGGGACTGTCATTAATGATGAAGGGACTGTCATTAATGATGAAGGGACTGTCATTAATCATGAAGGGACTGTCATTAATGATGAAGGGACTGTCACTATTGATGAAGGGACTGTCATTACTGATGAAGGGACTGTCATTAATGATGAAGGGACTGTCATTATTGATGAAGGGACTGTCATTAATGATGAAGGGACTGTCATTATTGATGAAGGGACTGTCATTACTGATGAAGGGACTGTCATTACTGATGAAGGGACTGTCATTACTGATGAAAGGACTGTCATTAATGATGAAGGGACTGTCATTACTGATGAAAGGACTGTCATTAATGATGAAGGGACTGTCATTATTGATGAAGGGACTGTTTTTAACTTTCCAAAGCTTAGAACACAAGCTAACTAACAAGTGAGACAGTCCCTGAGGGAAATGAGGACTAACTTGGCCCCACCCTGCTAGGTTTGGCCCCACCCTGCTAGGTTTGGCCCCACCCTGCTAGGTTTGGCCCCACCCTGCTAGGTTTGGCCCCACCCTGCTAGGTTTGGCCCCACCCTGCTAGGTTTGGCCCCACCCTGCTAGGTTTGGCCCCACCCTGCTAGGTTTGACCCTTCTATGGAATCAGCTCTGTCATCAGAACAACGTACCTCAGTAGACAGCCTGTGTACCATCTCCTCCTGTCTAAGGATCTCCGAGTGGGCGAGGGTCTGGGTCAGGTGATTCAGCTCTGCCTCTCGTGATTGGGGGACGAACGGCATCATGGGAGGTTCCCAACCGTCACGGAACTGCAGCGTACACGGAGGGAAGTAGTGGCCCTTAGGCCACTCCAACCTGGAGAAGGGGTACGTGGGAGAGAGGGAGGGGGGGAGAGAGAGAGAGAGGGAAATAGAGAGAGGTAGGAAAAGAGAGAGAGAGAGGCATTGTTGATTTCAAAAAAAGCTTTTGGCTCAATTTGGCATGAGGATCTGCTATACAAATTGATGGAAAGTGGTGTTGGGGAAAAATATACAACATTATAAAATCCATTTACAAAAACAACAAGTGTGCAGATAAAATGGGCAAAAAACACACATTTCTTTCTCATGGGGTGAGACAGGGCCGGGGGGTGAGACAGGGTCATGGGGTGAGACAGGGCCGGGGGGTGAGACAGGGTCGTGGGGTGAGACAGGGCCGTGGGGTGAGACAGGGCCGTGGGGTGAGACAGGGCCGTGGGGTGAGACAGGGTCATGGGGTGAGACAGGGCCGGGGGGTGAGACAGGGTCGTGGGGTGAGACAGGGTCATGGGGTGAGACAGGGCCGGGGGGTGAGACAGGGTCGGGGGGTGAGACAGGGTCATGGGGTGAGACAGGGCCGTGGGGTGAGACAGGGTCGTGGGGTGAGACAGGGCCGTGGGGTGAGACAGGGCCGGGGGGTGAGACAGGGATGCAGCTTAAGCCCCACCCTCCTCAACATATATATCAACGAATTGGCGAGGGCACTAGAACAGTCTGCAGCACCCGGCCTCACCCTACTAGAATCTGAAGTCAAATGTCTACTGTTTGCTGATGATCTGGTGCTTCTGTCCCCAACCAAGGAGGGCCTACAGCAGCATCTCAGTTAGACTAAAATAATGGTGTTACTCCATACAGCAGCACCTCAGTTAGACTGAAATAATGGTGTTATACAGCAGCATCTCAGTTAGACTAAAATAATGGTGTTATACAGCAGCACCTCAGTTAGACTAAAATAATGGTGTTACTCCATACAGCAGCACCTCAGTTAGACTAAAATAATGGTGTTACTCCATACAGCAGCACCTCAGTTAGACTGAAATAATGGTGTTACTCCATACAGCAGCACCTCAGTTAGACTGAAATAATGGTGTTATACAGCAGCATCTCAGTTAGACTAAAATAATGGTGTTACTCCATACAGCAGCACCTCAGTTAGACTGAAATAATGGTGTTACTCCATACAGCAGCATCTCAGTTAGACTAAAATAATGGTGTTATACAGCAGCACCTCAGACTAAAATAATGGTGTTACTCCATACAGCAGCACCTCAGTTAGACTGAAATAATGGTGTTACTCCATACAGCAGCATCTCAGTTAGACTAAAATAATGGTGTTATACAGCAGCATCTCAGGTAGACTAAAATAATGGTGTTATACAGCAGCATCTCAGTTAGACTAAAAAAATGGTGTTATACAGCAGCACCTCAATTAGACTAAAATAATGGTGTTACTCCTTACAGCAGCACCTCAGTTACACTGAAATAATGGTGTTACTCCATACAGCAGCACCTCAGTTAGACTAAAATAATGGTGTTATACAGCAGCACCTCAGTTAGACTAAAATAATGGTGTTACTCCATACAGCAGCACCTCAGTTAGACTACAATAATGGTGTTACTCCATACAGCAGCACCTCAGTTAGACTAAAATAATGGTGTTACTCCATACAGCAGCACATCAGTTAGACTAAAATAATGGTGTTACTCCATACAGCAGCATCTCAGTTAGACTAAAATAATGGTGTTACTCCATACAGTAGCATCTCAGTTAGACTAAAATAATGGTGTTATACAGCAGCACCTCAGTTAGACTAAAATAATGGTGTTACTCCATACAGCAGCATCTCAGTTAGACTACAATAATGGTGTTACTTCATACAGCAGCACCTCAGTTAGACTAAAATAATGGTGTTACTCCATACAGCAGCATCTCAGTTAGACTAAAACAATGGTGATACTCCATACAGCAGCACCTCAGTTAGACTAAAATAATGGTGTTATACAGCAGCACCTCAGTTAGACTAAAATAATGGTGTTACTCCATACAGCAGCATCTCAGTTAGACTAAAATAATGGTGTTACTCCATACAGCAGCATCTCAGTTAGACTAAAATAATGGTGTTACTCCATACAGCAGCATCTCATTTAGACTAAAATAATCGTGTTACTCCGTACAGCAGCATCTCAGTTAGACTAAAATAATGGTGTTACTCCATACAGCAGCACCTCAGTTAGACTGAAATAATGGTGTTACTCCATACAGCAGCACCTCAGTTAGACTGAAATAATGGTGTTATACAGCAGCACCTCAGTTAGACTAAAATAATGGTGTTATACAGCAGCACCTCAGTTAGACTAAAATAATGGTGTTACTCCATACAGCAGCATCTCAGTTAGACTAAAATAATGGTGTTACTCCATACAGCAGCACCTCAGTTAGACTAAAATAATGGTGTTACTCCATACAGCAGCACCTCAGTTAGACTAAAATAATGGTGTTACTCCATACAGCAGCACATCAGTTAGACTAAAATAATGGTGTTACTCCATACAGCAGCATCTCAGTTAGACTAAAATAATGGTGTTACTCCATACAGCAGCACCTCAGTTAGACTGAAATAATGGTGTTACTCCATACAGCAGCACCTCAGTTAGACTAAAATAATGGTGTTATACAGCAGCACCTCAGACTAAAATAATGGTGTTACTCCATACAGCAGCACCTCAGTTAGACTATAATAATGGTGTTACTCCATACAGCAGCACCTCAGTTAGACTAAAATAATGGTGTTACTCCATACAGCAGCATCTCAGTTAGACTAAAATAATGGTGTTACTCCATACAGCAGCACCTCAGTTAGACTAAAATAATGGTGTTACTCCATACAGCAGCACCTCAGTTAGACTATAATAATGGTGTTACTCCATACAGCAGCACCTCAGTTAGACTGAAATAATGGTGTTATACAGCAGCACCGCAGTTATACTGAAATAATGGTGTTACTCCATACAGCAGCATCTCAGTTAGACTAAAATAATGGTGTTATACAGCAGCACCTCAGTTAGACTAAAATAATGGTGTTACTCCATACAGCAGCATCTCAGTTAGACTAAAATAATGGTGTTATACAGCAGCATCTCAGTTAGACTGAAATAATGGTGTTACTCCATACAGCAGCACCTCAGGTAGACTAAAATAATGGTGTTATACAGCAGCACCTCAGTTAGACTGAAATAATGGTGTTACTCCATACAGCAGCACCTCAGGTAGACTAAAATAATGGTGTTACTCCATACAGCAGCACCTCAGTTAGACTGAAATAATGGTGTTACTCCATACAGCAGCACCTCAATTAGACTGAAATAATGGTGTTACTCCATACAGCAGCACCTCAGGTAGACTAAAATAATGGTGTTATACAGCAGCACCTCAGACTGAAATAATGGTGTTACTCCATACAGCAGCACCTCAGGTAGACTAAAATAATGGTGTTACTCCATACAGCAGCATCTCAGTTAGACTGAAATAATTGTGTTATATAGCAGCACCTCAGTTAGACTAAAATAATGGTGTTACTCCATACAGCAGCATCTCAGTTAGACTAAAATAATGGTGTTATACAGCAGCATCTCAGTTAGACTAAAATAATGGTGTTATACAGCAGCATCTCAGTTAGACTAAAATAATGGTGTTATACAGCAGCATCTCAGTTAGACTGAAATAATGGTGTTATACAGCAGCACCTCAGTCAGACTAAAATATTGGTGTTACTCCATACAGCAGCACCTCAGTCAGACTAAAATAATGGTGTTACTCCATACAGCAGCATCCCAGTTAGACTAAAATAATGGTGTTACAGCAGAATCTCAGTTAGACTAAAATAATGGTGTTACTCCATACAGCAGCACCTCAGTTAGAATAAAATAATGGTGTCACTCCATACAGCAGCATCTCAGTTAGACTGAAATAATGGTGTTATACAGCAGCACCTCAGTTAGACTAAAATAATGGTGTTATACAGCAGCATCTCAGTTAGACTGAAATAATGGTGTTACTCCATACAGCAGCACTTCAGGTAGACTAAAATAATGGTGTTATACAGCAGCACCTCAGACTGAAATAATGGTGTTACTCCATACAGCAGCACCTCAGGTAGACTAAAATAATGGTGTTACTCCATACAGCAGCACCTCAGTTAGACTGAAATAATGGTGTTACTCCATACAGCAGCACCTCAATTAGACTGAAATAATGGTGTTACTCCATACAGCAGCACCTCAGGTAGACTAAAATAATGGTGTTATACAGCAGCACCTCAGTTAGACTGAAATAATGGTGTTACTCCATACAGCAGCACCTCAGTTAGACTGAAATAATGGTGTTACTCCATACAGCAGCACCTCAGGTAGACTAAAATAATGGTGTTACTCCATACAGCAGCATCTCAGTTAGACTGAAATAATTGTGTTATACAGCAGCACCTCAGTTAGACTAAAATAATGGTGTTACTCCATACAGCAGCATCTCAGTTAGACTAAAATAATGGTGTTATACAGCAGCATCTCAGTTAGACTAAAATAATGGTGTTATACAGCAGCATCTCAGTTAGACTGAAATAATGGTGTTATACAGCGGCACCTCATTCAGACTAAAATATTGGTGTTACTCCATACAGCAGCACCTCAGTCAGACTAAAATAATGGTGTTACTCCATACAGCAGCATCCCAGTTAGACTAAAATAATGGTGTTACTCCATACAGCAGCATTTCAGTTAGACTGAAATAATTGTGTTATACAGCAGCACCTCAGTTAGACTAAAATAATGGTGTTACTCCATACAGCAGCATCTCAGTTAGACTAAAATAATGGTGTTATACAGCAGCATCTCAGTTAGACTAAAATAATGGTGTTATACAGCAGCATCTCAGTTAGACTAAAATAATGGTGTTATACAGCAGCATCTCAGTTAGACTGAAATAATGGTGTTATACAGCAGCACCTCAGTCAGACTAAAATATTGGTGTTACTCCATACAGCAGCACCTCAGTCAGACTAAAATAATGGTGTTACTCCATACAGCAGCATCCCAGTTAGACTAAAATAATGGTGTTACTCCATACAGCAGCATTTCAGTTAGACTAAAATAATGGTGTTACAGCAAAATCTCAGTTAGACTAAAATAATGGTGTTACTCCATACAGCAGCACATCAGTTAGAATAAAATAATGGTGTCACTCCATACAGCAGCATCTCAGTTAGACTGAAATAATGGTGTTATACAGCAGCACCTCAGTTAGACTAAAATAATGGTGTTATACAGCAGCATCTCAGTTAGACTGAAATAATGGTGTTACTCCATACAGCAGCACCTCAGGTAGACTAAAATAATGGTGTTATACAGCAGCACCTCAGTTAGACTGAAATAATGGTGTTACTCCATACAGCAGCACCTCAGTTAGACTGAAATAATGGTGTTACTCCATACAGCAGCACCTCAATTAGACTGACATAATGGTGTTACTCCATACAGCAGCACCTCAGGTAGACTAAAATAATGGTGTTATACAGCAGCACCTCAGTTAGACTGAAATAATGGTGTTACTCCATACAGCAGCACCTCAGGTAGACTAAAATAATGGTGTTACTCCATACAGCAGCATCTCAGTTAGACTGAAATAATTGTGTTATACAGCAGCACCTCAGTTAGACTAAAATAATGGTGTTACTCCATACAGCAGCACCTCAGTTAGACTAAAATAATGGTGTTATACAGCAGCATCTCAGTTAGACTAAAATAATGGTGTTACTCCATACAGCAGCACCTCAGTTAGACTAAAATAATGGTGTTATACAGCAGCACCTCAGTTAGACTAAAATAATGGTGTTATACAGCAGCATCTCAGTTAGACTAAAATAATGGTGTTATACAGCAGCATCTCAGTTAGACTGAAATAATGGTGTTATACAGCAGCACCTCAGTTAGACTAAAATAATGGTGTTACTCCATACAGCAGCATCTCAGTTAGACTAAAATAATGGTGTTACTCCATACAGCAGCATCTCAGTTAGACTAAAATAATGGTGTTACTCCATACAGCAGCATCTCATTTAGACTAAAATAATCGTGTTACTCCGTACAGCAGCATCTCAGTTAGACTAAAATAATGGTGTTACTCCATACAGCAGCACCTCAGTTAGACTGAAATAATGGTGTTACTCCATACAGCAGCACCTCAGTTAGACTGAAATAATGGTGTTATACAGCAGCACCTCAGTTAGACTAAAATAATGGTGTTATACAGCAGCACCTCAGTTAGACTAAAATAATGGTGTTACTCCATACAGCAGCATCTCAGTTAGACTAAAATAATGGTGTTACTCCATACAGCAGCACTTCAGGTAGACTAAAATAATGGTGTTATACAGCAGCACCTCAGACTGAAATAATGGTGTTACTCCATACAGCAGCACCTCAGGTAGACTAAAATAATGGTGTTACTCCATACAGCAGCACCTCAGTTAGACTGAAATAATGGTGTTACTCCATACAGCAGCACCTCAATTAGACTGAAATAATGGTGTTACTCCATACAGCAGCACCTCAGGTAGACTAAAATAATGGTGTTATACAGCAGCACCTCAGTTAGACTGAAATAATGGTGTTACTCCATACAGCAGCACCTCAGTTAGACTGAAATAATGGTGTTACTCCATACAGCAGCACCTCAGGTAGACTAAAATAATGGTGTTACTCCATACAGCAGCATCTCAGTTAGACTGAAATAATTGTGTTATACAGCAGCACCTCAGTTAGACTAAAATAATGGTGTTACTCCATACAGCAGCATCTCAGTTAGACTAAAATAATGGTGTTATACAGCAGCATCTCAGTTAGACTAAAATAATGGTGTTATACAGCAGCATCTCAGTTAGACTGAAATAATGGTGTTATACAGCGGCACCTCAGTCAGACTAAAATATTGGTGTTACTCCATACAGCAGCACCTCAGTCAGACTAAAATAATGGTGTTACTCCATACAGCAGCATCCCAGTTAGACTAAAATAATGGTGTTACTCCATACAGCAGCATTTCAGTTAGACTGAAATAATTGTGTTATACAGCAGCACCTCAGTTAGACTAAAATAATGGTGTTACTCCATACAGCAGCATCTCAGTTAGACTAAAATAATGGTGTTATACAGCAGCATCTCAGTTAGACTAAATAATGGTGTTATACAGACTAAAATAATGGTGTTATACAGCAGCATCTCAGTTAGACTAAAATAATGGTGTTATACAGCAGCATCTCAGTTAGACTGAAATAATGGTGTTATACAGCAGCACCTCAGTCAGACTAAAATATTGGTGTTACTCCATACAGCAGCACCTCAGTCAGACTAAAATAATGGTGTTACTCCATACAGCAGCATCCCAGTTAGACTAAAATAATGGTGTTACTCCATACAGCAGCATTTCAGTTAGACTAAAATAATGGTGTTACAGCAAAATCTCAGTTAGACTAAAATAATGGTGTTACTCCATACAGCAGCACATCAGTTAGAATAAAATAATGGTGTCACTCCATACAGCAGCATCTCAGTTAGACTGAAATAATGGTGTTATACAGCAGCACCTCAGTTAGACTAAAATAATGGTGTTATACAGCAGCATCTCAGTTAGACTGAAATAATGGTGTTACTCCATACAGCAGCACCTCAGGTAGACTAAAATAATGGTGTTATACAGCAGCACCTCAGTTAGACTGAAATAATGGTGTTACTCCATACAGCAGCACCTCAGTTAGACTGAAATAATGGTGTTACTCCATACAGCAGCACCTCAATTAGACTGACATAATGGTGTTACTCCATACAGCAGCACCTCAGGTAGACTAAAATAATGGTGTTATACAGCAGCACCTCAGTTAGACTGAAATAATGGTGTTACTCCATACAGCAGCACCTCAGGTAGACTAAAATAATGGTGTTACTCCATACAGCAGCATCTCAGTTAGACTGAAATAATTGTGTTATACAGCAGCACCTCAGTTAGACTAAAATAATGGTGTTACTCCATACAGCAGCACCTCAGTTAGACTAAAATAATGGTGTTATACAGCAGCATCTCAGTTAGACTAAAATAATGGTGTTACTCCATACAGCAGCACCTCAGTTAGACTAAAATAATGGTGTTATACAGCAGCACCTCAGTTAGACTAAAATAATGGTGTTATACAGCAGCATCTCAGTTAGACTAAAATAATGGTGTTATACAGCAGCATCTCAGTTAGACTGAAATAATGGTGTTATACAGCAGCACCTCAGTTAGACTAAAATAATGGTGTTACTCCATACAGCAGCATCTCAGTTAGACTAAAATAATGGTGTTACTCCATACAGCAGCATCTCAGTTAGACTAAAATAATGGTGTTACTCCATACAGCAGCATCTCATTTAGACTAAAATAATCGTGTTACTCCGTACAGCAGCATCTCAGTTAGACTAAAATAATGGTGTTACTCCATACAGCAGCACCTCAGTTAGACTGAAATAATGGTGTTACTCCATACAGCAGCACCTCAGTTAGACTGAAATAATGGTGTTATACAGCAGCACCTCAGTTAGACTAAAATAATGGTGTTATACAGCAGCACCTCAGTTAGACTAAAATAATGGTGTTACTCCATACAGCAGCATCTCAGTTAGACTAAAATAATGGTGTTACTCCATACAGCAGCACCTCAGTTAGACTAAAATAATGGTGTTACTCCATACAGCAGCACCTCAGTTAGACTAAAATAATGGTGTTACTCCATACAGCAGCACATCAGTTAGACTAAAATAATGGTGTTACTCCATACAGCAGCATCTCAGTTAGACTAAAATAATGGTGTTACTCCATACAGCAGCACCTCAGTTAGACTGAAATAATGGTGTTACTCCATACAGCAGCACCTCAGTTAGACTAAAATAATGGTGTTATACAGCAGCACCTCAGACTAAAATAATGGTGTTACTCCATACAGCAGCACCTCAGTTAGACTATAATAATGGTGTTACTCCATACAGCAGCACCTCAGTTAGACTAAAATAATGGTGTTACTCCATACAGCAGCATCTCAGTTAGACTAAAATAATGGTGTTACTCCATACAGCAGCACCGCAGTTAGACTAAAATAATGGTGTTACTCCATACAGCAGCACCTCAGTTAGACTAAAATAATGGTGTTACTCCATACAGCAGCACCTCAGACTATAATAATGGTGTTACTCCATACAGCAGCACCTCAGTTAGACTGAAATAATGGTGTTATACAGCAGCACCGCAGTTATACTGAAATAATGGTGTTACTCCATACAGCAGCATCTCAGTTAGACTAAAATAATGGTGTTATACAGCAGCACCTCAGTTAGACTAAAATAATGGTGTTACTCCATACAGCAGCATCTCAGTTAGACTAAAATAATGGTGTTATACAGCAGCATCTCAGTTAGACTGAAATAATGGTGTTACTCCATACAGCAGCACCTCAGGTAGACTAAAATAATGGTGTTATACAGCAGCACCTCAGTTAGACTGAAATAATGGTGTTACTCCATACAGCAGCACCTCAGGTAGACTAAAATAATGGTGTTACTCCATACAGCAGCACCTCAGTTAGACTGAAATAATGGTGTTACTCCATACAGCAGCACCTCAATTAGACTGAAATAATGGTGTTACTCCATACAGCAGCACCTCAGGTAGACTAAAATAATGGTGTTATACAGCAGCACCTCAGACTGAAATAATGGTGTTACTCCATACAGCAGCACCTCAGGTAGACTAAAATAATGGTGTTACTCCATACAGCAGCATCTCAGTTAGACTGAAATAATTGTGTTATACAGCAGCATCTCAGTTAGACTAAAATAATGGTGTTACTCCATACAGCAGCATCTCAGTTAGACTAAAATAATGGTGTTATACAGCAGCATCTCAGTTAGACTAAAATAATGGTGTTATACAGCAGCATCTCAGTTAGACTAAAATAATGGTGTTATACAGCAGCATCTCAGTTAGACTGAAATAATGGTGTTATACAGCAGCACCTCAGTCAGACTAAAATATTGGTGTTACTCCATACAGCAGCACCTCAGTCAGACTAAAATAATGGTGTTACTCCATACAGCAGCATCCCAGTTAGACTAAAATAATGGTGTTACAGCAGAATCTCAGTTAGACTAAAATAATGGTGTTACTCCATACAGCAGCACCTCAGTTAGAATAAAATAATGGTGTCACTCCATACAGCAGCATCTCAGTTAGACTGAAATAATGGTGTTATACAGCAGCACCTCAGTTAGACTAAAATAATGGTGTTATACAGCAGCATCTCAGTTAGACTGAAATAATGGTGTTACTCCATACAGCAGCACCTCAGGTAGACTAAAATAATGGTGTTATACAGCAGCACCTCAGTTAGACTGAAATAATGGTGTTACTCCATACAGCAGCACCTCAGGTAGACTAAAATAATGGTGTTACTCCATACAGCAGCACCTCAGTTAGACTGAAATAATGGTGTTACTCCATACAGCAGCACCTCAATTAGACTGAAATAATGGTGTTACTCCATACAGCAGCACCTCAGGTAGACTAAAATAATGGTGTTATACAGCAGCACCTCAGTTAGACTGAAATAATGGTGTTACTCCATACAGCAGCACCTCAGTTAGACTGAAATAATGGTGTTACTCCATACAGCAGCACCTCAGGTAGACTAAAATAATGGTGTTACTCCATACAGCAGCATCTCAGTTAGACTGAAATAATTGTGTTATACAGCAGCACCTCAGTTAGACTAAAATAATGGTGTTACTCCATACAGCAGCATCTCAGTTAGACTAAAATAATGGTGTTATACAGCAGCATCTCAGTTAGACTAAAATAATGGTGTTATACAGCAGCATCTCAGTTAGACTGAAATAATGGTGTTATACAGCAGCACCTCAGTCAGACTAAAATATTGGTGTTACTCCATACAGCAGCACCTCAGTCAGACTAAAATAATGGTGTTACTCCATACAGCAGCATCCCAGTTAGACTAAAATAATGGTGTTACTCCATACAGCAGCATTTCAGTTAGACTGAAATAATTGTGTTATACAGCAGCACCTCAGTTAGACTAAAATAATGGTGTTACTCCATACAGCAGCATCTCAGTTAGACTAAAATAATGGTGTTATACAGCAGCATCTCAGTTAGACTAAAATAATGGTGTTATACAGCAGCATCTCAGTTAGACTAAAATAATGGTGTTATACAGCAGCATCTCAGTTAGACTGAAATAATGGTGTTATACAGCAGCACCTCAGTCAGACTAAAATATTGGTGTTACTCCATACAGCAGCACCTCAGTCAGACTAAAATAATGGTGTTACTCCATACAGCAGCATCCCAGTTAGACTAAAATAATGGTGTTACTCCATACAGCAGCATTTCAGTTAGACTAAAATAATGGTGTTACAGCAAAATCTCAGTTAGACTAAAATAATGGTGTTACTCCATACAGCAGCACATCAGTTAGAATAAAATAATGGTGTCACTCCATACAGCAGCATCTCAGTTAGACTGAAATAATGGTGTTATACAGCAGCACCTCAGTTAGACTAAAATAATGGTGTTATACAGCAGCATCTCAGTTAGACTGAAATAATGGTGTTACTCCATACAGCAGCACCTCAGGTAGACTAAAATAATGGTGTTATACAGCAGCACCTCAGTTAGACTGAAATAATGGTGTTACTCCATACAGCAGCACCTCAGGTAGACTAAAATAATGGTGTTACTCCATACAGCAGCACCTCAGTTAGACTGAAATAATGGTGTTACTCCATACAGCAGCACCTCAATTAGACTGACATAATGGTGTTACTCCATACAGCAGCACCTCAGGTAGACTAAAATAATGGTGTTATACAGCAGCACCTCAGTTAGACTGAAATAATGGTGTTACTCCATACAGCAGCACCTCAGGTAGACTAAAATAATGGTGTTACTCCATACAGCAGCATCTCAGTTAGACTGAAATAATTGTGTTATACAGCAGCACCTCAGTTAGACTAAAATAATGGTGTTACTCCATACAGCAGCATCTCAGTTAGACTAAAATAATGGTGTTATACAGCAGCATCTCAGTTAGACTAAAATAATGGTGTTACTCCATACAGCAGCACCTCAGTTAGACTAAAATAATGGTGTTATACAGCAGCACCTCAGTTAGACTAAAATAATGGTGTTATACAGCAGCATCTCAGTTAGACTAAAATAATGGTGTTATACAGCAGCATCTCAGTTAGACTGAAATAATGGTGTTATACAGCAGCACCTCAGTCAGACTAAAATATTGGTGTTACTCCATACAGCAGCACCTCAGTCAGACTAAAATAATGGTGTTACTCCATACAGCAGCATCCCAGTTAGACTAAAATAATGGTGTTACTCCATACAGCAGCATCTCAGTTAGACTGAAATAATGGTGTTATACAGCAGCACCTCAGTCAGACTAAAATATTGGTGTTACTCCATACAGCAGCATCCCAGTTAGACTAAAATAATGGTGTTACAGCAGAATCTCAGTTAGACTAAAATAATGGTGTTACTCCATACAGCAGCACCTCAGTTAGAATAAAATAATGGTGTCACTCCATACAGCAGCATCTCAGTTAGACTGAAATAATGGTGTTATACAGCAGCACCTCAGTTAGACTAAAATAATGGTGTTATACAGCAGCATCTCAGTTAGACTGAAATAATGGTGTTACTCCATACAGCAGCACCTCAGGTAGACTAAAATAATGGTGTTATACAGCAGCACCTCAGTTAGACTGAAATAATGGTGTTACTCCATACAGCAGCACCTCAGGTAGACTAAAATAATGGTGTTACTCCATACAGCAGCACCTCAGTTAGACTGAAATAATGGTGTTACTCCATACAGCAGCACCTCAATTAGACTGAAATAATGGTGTTACTCCATACAACAGCACCTCAGGTAGACTAAAATAATGGTGTTATACAGCAGCACCTCAGTTAGACTGAAATAATGGTGTTACTCCATACAGCAGCACCTCAGTTAGACTGAAATAATGGTGTTACTCCATACAGCAGCACCTCAGGTAGACTAAAATAATGGTGTTACTCCATACAGCAGCATCTCAGTTAGACTGAAATAATTGTGTTATACAGCAGCACCTCAGTTAGACTAAAATAATGGTGTTACTCCATACAGCAGCATCTCAGTTAGACTAAAATAATGGTGTTATACAGCAGCATCTCAGTTAGACTAAAATAATGGTGTTATACAGCAGCATCTCAGTTAGACTGAAATAATGGTGTTATACAGCAGCACCTCAGTCAGACTAAAATAATGGTGTTACAGCAGAATCTCAGTTAGACTAAAATAATGGTGTTACTCCATACAGCAGCACCTCAGTTAGAATAAAATAATGGTGTCACTCCATACAGCAGCATCTCAGTTAGACTGAAATAATGGTGTTATACAGCAGCACCTCAGTTAGACTAAAATAATGGTGTTATACAGCAGCATCTCAGTTAGACTGAAATAATGGTGTTACTCCATACAGCAGCACCTCAGGTAGACTGAAATAATGGTGTTATACAGCAGCACCTCAGTTAGACTGAAATAATGGTGTTACTCCATACAGCAGCACCTCAGGTAGACTAAAATAATGGTGTTACTCCATACAGCAGCACCTCAGTTAGAATAAAATAATGGTGTCACTCCATACAGCAGCATCTCAGTTAGACTGAAATAATGGTGTTATACAGCAGCACCTCAGTTAGACTAAAATAATGGTGTTATACAGCAGCATCTCAGTTAGACTGAAATAATGGTGTTACTCCATACAGCAGCACCTCAGGTAGACTAAAATAATGGTGTTATACAGCAGCACCTCAGTTAGACTGAAATAATGGTGTTACTCCTTACAGCAGCACCTCAGGTAGACTAAAATAATGGTGTTATACAGCAGCACCTCAGTTAGACTGAAATAATGGTGTTACTCCATACAGCAGCACCTCAGGTAGACTAAAATAATGGTGTTACTCCATACAGCAGCACCTCAGTTAGACTGAAATAATGGTGTTACTCCATACAGCAGCACCTCAATTAGACTGACATAATGGTGTTACTCCATACAGCAGCACCTCAGGTAGACTAAAATAATGGTGTTATACAGCAGCACCTCAGTTAGACTGAAATAATGGTGTTACTCCATACAGCAGCACCTCAGGTAGACTAAAATAATGGTGTTACTCCATACAGCAGCATCTCAGTTAGACTGAAATAATTGTGTTATACAGCAGCACCTCAGTTAGACTAAAATAATGGTGTTACTCCATACAGCAGCATCTCAGTTAGACTAAAATAATGGTGTTATACAGCAGCATCTCAGTTAGACTAAAATAATGGTGTTACTCCATACAGCAGCACCTCAGTTAGACTAAAATAATGGTGTTATACAGCAGCATCTCAGTTAGACTAAAATAATGGTGTTATACAGCAGCATCTCAGTTAGACTGAAATAATGGTGTTATACAGCAGCACCTCAGTCAGACTAAAATATTGGTGTTACTCCATACAGCAGCACCTCAGTCAGACTAAAATAATGGTGTTACTCCATACAGCAGCATCCCAGTTAGACTAAAATAATGGTGTTACTCCATACAGCAGCATCTCAGTTAGACTGAAATAATGGTGTTATACAGCAGCACCTCAGTCAGACTAAAATATTGGTGTTACTCCATACAGCAGCACCTCAGTCAGACTAAAATAATGGTGTTACTCCATACAGCAGCATCCCAGTTAGACTAAAATAATGGTGTTACAGCAGAATCTCAGTTAGACTAAAATAATGGTGTTACTCCATACAGCAGCACCTCAGTTAGAATAAAATAATGGTGTCACTCCATACAGCAGCATCTCAGTTAGACTGAAATAATGGTGTTATACAGCAGCACCTCAGTTAGACTAAAATAATGGTGTTATACAGCAGCATCTCAGTTAGACTGTCACGAACCGGCTCAGAGCCCGTAACAAAAGGGAGACCACGTGGAGATAAAGAGTAACAAAATATATTTATTTAAATAACGAAGGAGGTATAATATACAATGGGGTGTGTAATCAGTAATCAGTAGTGTAAGTGAGTGTTTTGCATGCATGAATGTGATAATGCAGGGTGTTGAAAGATGCTAACACAAACAACCAAAAAGCACCATGAAACATAACCGAAACACAAACAAATCTGTCAAGGTGTCTGCCTGGAGAGAGTCTCCCCCATGAATGGGGAAGTGGTGTCTTTATCCTGGAAGACACCGGGCCCAGGTGTTTCCCATGTATGTGATGACCCTCCCAACTCCGCCCACCGACATCCTAATAAGGAAACAAGAACAAAGAGAGAATACGGCAGACAGAGTGGGAGGGTCGTCACATTCCCCCCCATAAAACCGGGGCCCAACAAGGACCCCGGAACAACATACCAGCCTCTGCGTCCCAAATTGATGAGGGATTACGTGCACACTTCTAATTTACCCCAGCCAACCTCCTCAGACCTCAGCAACCTTTGCGCACGGGAAGCACTATTTAAGAGGAAAGAAGAGTCCCCAGACCTCAGCAACCTTAGTGCATAGGAAGCAACATTTAAGAGGAAACACTCCCCAGACCTCAGCAACCTTAGTGCATAGGAAGCAACATTTAAGAGGAAAGACTCCCCAGACCTCAGCAACCTTAGTGCATAGGAAGCAACATTTAAGAGGAAAGAAGAATACAAGACCAGGAGGGAACAGACAGTAAAGACAGAACCAGACAATACAACCATTCAAGAACAGGGCGCACGAGACCACATCAGCTACAAACTCCAACGGAAAGAACAAGGTCCTTAATTTTTTTAACAATTCCCAACGATTCATAGCCACTTCCCAACGTAACAGACTACTCATTTCAATCTACCCTGCAATATACCATCGTCAGGACCAGGCACATCTTCCTCCTCATGCACAAATCTAGCATGATAAGAACCGAAGGAAACAACGGTATCAGCCAAAAGAACAGGTTTTACCATCCTCCGTAGACTCCCACTGTTCAATCTCAGAGGAACGTGCATGATAGGGTTTTAACAAAGTTACATGACACAGCTGGTGTGCTTTTCTCCGTTCTGTAGTGGCAACTAGGTAATTTTTGCAAAGGAGAACCAACAATTGGCAGCAGAGCAAGAACCTGGTCACCCGGAGAAAACTGACGAGGCTCAGTTCGGCGATCAAATAAGCCCCTCATCCTCTCCTGTGAACATGATAACTTCTCTTTATCCATTTCACCACTACTCCCCTTTTTTTTTTTTTTTTTTTTTTTTTTTTGCACGAGGCAAAGGACCCACACAGTCAATGATAAAATACTCAAAAGATTGGCTGAGTACAGGAATAGGAAACAGTGGTACCGGCTTAATAGCTTGATTAGGTTTACCGGTTAATTGACAGGTGTGACAAGTTTTGATGAAATCAGAGACATCCCTCTTTAAGCTAGGCCAAAAGAAATGTCTTAATATACAATGGTATGTTTTCCTCACACCCATATGTCCAGCAACACCATTGTGAGAAGTTGTCAAAACCAACTCACGAAGCTTTACTGGTACCACAACCTGACTAATCGCCTCCCCCCGAAAACGACTACCATGAGACACCCACTTTCTCATCAGGACATCCTCTTGGAGAAAATAGCCATGGGCGACATCTCCCAACTGTTCCACAGGCACAATTTGGTCACGCAACTCTTCTAATGTGGGATCAGTCCATTGCGCATTGATTAGATCTGAGTGGGTAACAGATAACGGAATAACAGGGAAAACAGTGACATACTTCTTTGTGGTATTCTCATTAGTTGGCACAGTGACCAGTTCGCCACGACTCATAGAACACGCACTGAACATCTCTGGGGAGCGCTGTACACTCTCATCTGGAATTTCAACAACTGACGGCTTTATGGAAACAACTAGAGATGGAACCTCGACAGGCCATACACGATCACCAGCCAAGTTATTCCCAAGAATAACGTCAATACCCTCAATAGGCAACGAAGGACGCACCCCCATAACAACCTCACCTTTTACCAGCCCACAATCCAACATCAGTTTATGCAATGGAACTGAAAGAGTGTTCAAACCTATCCCCCTAATTAGAACACTCTTCCCCGAATCAGTCTCAGCTGAAAAGGGTAACACAGACTCCAACACAAACGATTCGGAGGCACCTGTGTCTCTCAAGATCTTCACTGGCACCAATTCCTTACTCCCTAATATAGACACAAAACCTTCCATAATGAAAGGTAAATAGCCTGGGTGAATATGGACTTTCACCTGCGCCTGAGACCACGTGTCATGAGTGAACTGATGTGAAACAGGCGCAGCTAACGCCGTAGGCTTAGATTTAACGTAATCACGCGTACTGAATTTGTCCTTTTCCCTGAGAACCGGACATTCGTTTTTCCAATGACCTGAATCATGACAGTAATGACACTCTTGCCCAAAGTCAGCTCTTCCACGGGAATCAGGCTCAACCCTAGTTGAATTGAACTCTGCCCGTGAACCAAAGTATTTCGGTGAGCGAAGGCCAAATCTATCCGAACGCCCCCACTCATTCCGAATACGGGGCTCTGCAAAGACTCTTTTGTGAGTCAACACATACTCATCCGCCACAACCGCAGCTTCAGCGATATTCTTTACTTTTTGTTCGTTAATATACGTGGCAATACGATCAGGGATTGTGTCCTTAAATTGCTCTAACATAATCAGGTCACACAGCCCTTGGAAAGTCACAACTGCAGAGGCAGAACACCAGCGATTAAACTGTATAGATAATTGTCGCGCAAACTCAACATGGGTCTGTTTATCATCCCTTTTTAAAGTTCTAAATCGTTGGCGGTAAGCCTCAGGGACCAATTCATAAATCTGTAACACAGCCGTTTTAACCTTATCATAACTGACACTGTCGTGTACACTAAGAGCTGAATATGCTTCCTGCGCTTTACCAGTCAGCACACACTGCAACATTAAGGTGCGGTCAGAATCAGGCCAACTCCTAGCGTCAGCAACACGCTCAAACAACGAAAAGAATGTCTCAGGGTCCTTTTCATTAAACTGAGGCAATAACCGTAAGTTCCCAACAATATCAAATGTGTCCGGGGCACGACCAAAAGTGGAACGACCCCTAGGTAAATCTGGGTCACCTTCCCAGAACAAACTCTCCCCTGAAATCTTTCCTTCCCTAACCAACTCTATCCGTTCTTGTTGCAACTTGATTTTAGCATGCTCCATATCTAATTCCTTTTCATACTTTACACGATCATACTCTAACTTCTCACGATCATGCTGCCGATCATACTCTAGCTTCTCACGATCATGCTGCCGATCATACTCTAGCTTCTCACGATCATGCTGCTGCTGTAACAGAAGCAGTTCTTTCTGCTGTTCAAAAAGAAGACTACTAGGACTAACCGATGGAATGGCCATTGTAACATTACGGGGAGATGACTCCTCAGCAGAAGCTGGCCCAGTGGTAACTTCAAGAATACCACTCTCCATCAGATTGGCCTTCAATATCAACCTAATAGAATTCTTTAGACGTTTATCACTAATTTCAATCTTGTAGTATTCAGCGACTTTCAACAGCTGTTCTTTAGTACCTAATTCTAATAGTTCCTCTGATGGAAAGCGAATGAACTCCTCTACAAAAGACGCCATAATTACAAAAAAAAATTTCTCACTCTTCCCCTCTGCTGAGCACACCAGACCACAACCCAAGAAATGACAATCACCCTGAGTACCACAGAAGAGAGATGAGATACGGAGCTTCCCCAAAACCTACATTAACTCAACCCTAGTCTTCGTGTGGATTTGCGGTGGGTATTTACGCACTGTAGCCCGCTGGCAAGGAAATAAACCCCCCAGCACGCTGGTAGATTCCACCAAGCCACGGATGTGCCCCCGAGACAACTGCTCAGTCCACAGACACCACACAAAAATAACAAACATTAACCATGCCCAACATATTTCAAAAATGAAACAGGTCGCTAAGCCTATCAGGGGTAAAAGGCTATAGCTCCGGGTAGCAAGTTCCACTACCCTACCCAAATCTCCCACTGAGGTACACAGCCGATTACTCACCTCAGACCGATATCCCAACAGAAAGTAGAACAAGAGTTTCCAGGCTGGGCAGGGCCTGGAAACTAACCATTATACTCTCTCCAACGCAACACACAAACCAAACAACAAAGGCCACCAATACTGGGCCTATCAAACTCAAACAAAATACGCAAACCAAACACGTACCTCCACGTTCTCCCAAACCAATACGTTCAAATATCCCGGATGAGCCCCCACTTGTCACGAACCGGCTCAGAGCCCGTAACAAAAGGGAGACCACGTGGAGATAAAGAGTAACAAAATATATTTATTTAAATAACGAAGGAGGTATAATATACAATGGGGTGTGTAATCAGTAATCAGTAGTGTAAGTGAGTGTTTTGCATGCATGAATGTGATAATGCAGGGTGTTGAAAGATGCTAACACAAACAACCAAAAAGCACCATGAAACATAACCGAAACACAAACAAATCTGTCAAGGTGTCTGCCTGGAGAGAGTCTCCCCCATGAATGGGGAAGTGGTGTCTTTATCCTGGAAGACACCGGGCCCAGGTGTTTCCCATGTATGTGATGACCCTCCCAACTCCGCCCACCGACATCCTAATAAGGAAACAAGAACAAAGAGAGAATACGGCAGACAGAGTGGGAGGGTCGTCACAGACTGAAATAATGGTGTTACTCCATACAGCAGCACCTCAGGTAGACTAAAATAATGGTGTTATACAGCAGCACCTCAGTTAGACTGAAATAATGGTGTTACTCCATACAGCAGCACCTCAGGTAGACTAAAATAATGGTGTTACTCCATACAGCAGCACCTCAGTTAGACTGAAATAATGGTGTTACTCCATACAGCAGCACCTCAATTAGACTGAAATAATGGTGTTACTCCATACAGCAGCACCTCAGGTAGACTAAAATAATGGTGTTATACAGCAGCACCTCAGTTAGACTGAAATAATGGTGTTACTCCATACAGCAGCACCTCAGTTAGACTGAAATAATGGTGTTACTCCATACAGCAGCACCTCAGGTAGACTAAAATAATGGTGTTACTCCATACAGCAGCATCTCAGTTAGACTGAAATAATTGTGTTATACAGCAGCACCTCAGTTAGACTAAAATAATGGTGTTACTCCATACAGCAGCATCTCAGTTAGACTAAAATAATGGTGTTATACAGCAGCATCTCAGTTAGACTAAAATAATGGTGTTATACAGCAGCATCTCAGTTAGACTGAAATAATGGTGTTATACAGCAGCACCTCAGTCAGACTAAAATATTGGTGTTACTCCATACAGCAGCACCTCAGTCAGACTAAAATAATGGTGTTACTCCATACAGCAGCATCCCAGTTAGACTAAAATAATGGTGTTACTCCATACAGCAGCATTTCAGTTAGACTGAAATAATTGTGTTATACAGCAGCACCTCAGTTAGACTAAAATAATGGTGTTACTCCATACAGCAGCATCTCAGTTAGACTAAAATAATGGTGTTATACAGCAGCATCTCAGTTAGACTAAAATAATGGTGTTTTACAGCAGCATCTCAGTTAGACTAAAATAATGGTGTTATACAGCAGCATCTCAGTTAGACTGAAATAATGGTGTTATACAGCAGCACCTCAGTCAGACTAAAATATTGGTGTTACTCCATACAGCAGCACCTCAGTCAGACTAAAATAATGGTGTTACTCCATACAGCAGCATCCCAGTTAGACTAAAATAATGGTGTTACTCCATACAGCAGCATTTCAGTTAGACTAAAATAATGGTGTTACAGCAGAATCTCAGTTAGACTAAAATAATGGTGTTACTCCATACAGCAGCACCTCAGTTAGAATAAAATAATGGTGTCACTCCATACAGCAGCATCTCAGTTAGACTGAAATAATGGTGTTATACAGCAGCACCTCAGTTAGACTAAAATAATGGTGTTATACAGCAGCATCTCAGTTAGACTGAAATAATGGTGTTACTCCATACAGCAGCACCTCAGGTAGACTGAAATAATGGTGTTATACAGCAGCACCTCAGTTAGACTGAAATAATGGTGTTACTCCATACAGCAGCACCTCAGGTAGACTAAAATAATGGTGTTACTCCATACAGCAGCACCTCAGTTAGACTGAAATAATGGTGTTACTCCATACAGCAGCACCTCAATTAGACTGACATAATGGTGTTACTCCATACAGCAGCACCTCAGGTAGACTAAAATAATGGTGTTATACAGCAGCACCTCAGTTAGACTGAAATAATGGTGTTACTCCATACAGCAGCACCTCAGGTAGACTAAAATAATGGTGTTACTCCATACAGCAGCATCTCAGTTAGACTGAAATAATTGTGTTATACAGCAGCACCTCAGTTAGACTAAAATAATGGTGTTACTCCATACAGCAGCATCTCAGTTAGACTAAAATAATGGTGTTATACAGCAGCATCTCAGTTAGACTAAAATAATGGTGTTACTCCATACAGCAGCACCTCAGTTAGACTAAAATAATGGTGTTATACAGCAGCACCTCAGTTAGACTAAAATAATGGTGTTATACAGCAGCATCTCAGTTAGACTAAAATAATGGTGTTATACAGCAGCATCTCAGTTAGACTGAAATAATGGTGTTATACAGCAGCACCTCAGTCAGACTAAAATATTGGTGTTACTCCATACAGCAGCACCTCAGTCAGACTAAAATAATGGTGTTACTCCATACAGCAGCATCCCAGTTAGACTAAAATAATGGTGTTACTCCATACAGCAGCATTTCAGTTAGACTAAAATAATGGTGTTACAGCAGAATCTCAGTTAGACTAAAATAATGGTGTTACTCCATACAGCAGCACCTCAGTTAGAATAAAATAATGGTGTTACTCCATACAGCAGCATCTCAGTTAGACTGAAATAATGGTGTTATACAGCAGCACCTCAGTTAGACTAAAATAATGGTGTTACTCCATACAGCAGCATCTCAGTTATACTGAAATATTGGTGTTACTCCATACAGCAGCACCTCAGTTAGACTAAAATAATGGTGTTACTCCATACAGCAGCATCTCAGTTAGACTGAAATAATGGTGTTATACAGCAGCACCGCAGTTATACTGAAATAATGGTGTTACTCCATACAGCAGCATCTCAGTTAGACTAAAATAATGGTGTTACTCCATACAGCAGCATCTCAGTTAGACTGAAATAATGGTGTTATACAGCAGCATCTCAGTTAGACTACAATAATGGTGTTACTCCATACAGCAGCATCTCAGTTAGACTAAAATAATGGTGTTACTCCATACAGCAGCATCTCAGTTAGACTGAAATAATGGTGTTATACAGCAGCATCTCAGTTAGACTGAAATAATGGTGTTACTCCATACAGCAGCACCTCAGGTAGACTAATATAATGGTGTTATACAGCAGCACCCCAGTTAGACTGAAATAATGGTGTTACTCCATACAGCAGCACCTCAGGTAGACTAAAATAATGGTGTTACTCCATACAGCAGCACCTCAGTTAGACTGAAATAATGGTGTTACTCCATACAGCAGCACCTCAATTAGACTGAAATAATGGTGTTACTCCATACAGCAGCACCTCAGACTAAAATAATGGTGTTACTCCATACAGCAGCATCTCAGTTAGACTAAAATAATGGTGTTATACAGCAGCATCTCAGTTAGACTAAAATAATGGTGTTATACAGCAGCATCTCAGTTAGACTGAAATAATGGTGTTATACAGCAGCACCTCAGTTAGACTAAAATAATGGTGTTACTCCATACAGCAGCACCTCAGTCAGACTAAAATAATGGTGTTACTCCATACAGCAGCATCCCAGTTAGACTAAAATAATGGTGTTACTCCATACAGCAGCATTTCAGTTAGACTAAAATAATGGTGTTACTCCATACAGCAGCACCTCAGTTAGAATAAAATAATAGTGTTACTCCATACAGCAGCATCTCAGTTAGACTGAAATAATGGTGTTATACAGCAGCACCTCAGTTAGACTAAAATAATGGTGTTACTCCATACAGCAGCATCTCAGTTATACTGAAATATTGGTGTTACTCCATACAGCAGCACCTCAGTTAGACTAAAATAATGGTGTTACTCCATACAGCAGCATCTCAGTTAGACTGAAATAATGGTGTTATACAGCAGCATCTCAGTTAGACTAAAATAATGGTGTTACTCCGTACAGCAGCATCTCAGTTAGACTAAAATAATGGTGTTACTCCATACAGCAGCAGCTCAGTTAGACTGAAATAATGGTGTTATACAGCAGCATCTCAGTTAGACTACAATAATGGTGTTACTCCATACAGCAGCATCTCAGTTAGACTGAAATAATGGTGTTACTCCATACAGCAGCACCTCAGGTAGACTAAAATAATGGTGTTATACAGCAGCTCCCCAGTTAGACTGAAATAATGGTGTTACTCCATACAGCAGCACCTCAGGTAGACTAAAATAATGGTGTTACTCCATACAGCAGCACCTCAGGTAGACTAAAATAATGGTGTTATACAGCAGCTCCCCAGTTAGACTGAAATAATGGTGTTACTCCATACAGCAGCATCTCAGTTAGACTAAAATAATGGTGTTATACAGCAGCATCTCAGTTAGACTAAAATAATGGTGTTATACAGCAGCATCTCAGTTAGACTAAAATAATGGTGTTACTCCATACAGCAGCACCTCAGTTAGACTAAAATAATGGTGTTACTCCATACAGCAGCACCTCAGTTAGACTAAAATAATGGTGTTACTCCATACAGCAGCATCTCAGTTAGACTAAAATAATGGTGTTACTCCATACAGCAGCATCTCAGTTAGACTAAAATAATGGTGTTACTCCGTACAGCAGCATCTCAGTTAGACTAAAATAATGGTGTTACTCCATACAGCAGCATCTCAGTTAGACTAAAATAATGGTGTTACTCCATACAGCAGCACCTCAGTCAGACTAAAATAATGGTGTTACTCCATACAGCAGCACCTCAGTTACACTGAAATAATGGTGTTACTCCATACAGCAGCACCTCAGTTAGACTAAAATAATGGTGTTATACAGCAGCACCTCAGTTAGACTAAAATAATGGTGTTACTCCATACAGCAGCATCTCAGTTAGACTAAAATAATGGTGTTACTCCATACAGCAGCACCTCAGTTAGACTAAAATAATGGTGTTACTCCATACAGCAGCACCTCAGTTAGACTAAAATAATGGTGTTACTCCATACAGCAGCATCTCAGTTAGACTAAAATAATGGTGTTACTCCATACAGTAGCATCTCAGTTAGACTAAAATAATGGTGTTATACAGCAGCACCTCAGTTAGACTAAAATAATGGTGTTACTCCATACAGCAGCATCTCAGTTAGACTACAATAATGGTGTTACTTCATACAGCAGCACCTCAGTTAGACTAAAATAATGGTGTTACTCCATACAGCAGCATCTCATTTAGACTAAAATAATGGTGTTACTCCGTACAGCAGCATCTCAGTTAGACTAAAATAATGGTGTTACTCCATACAGCAGCACCTCAGTTAGACTAAAATAATGGTGTTATACAGCAGCACCTCAGTTAGACTAAAATAATGGTGTTACTCCATACAGCAGCACCTCAGTTAGACTGAAATAATGGTGTTACTCCATACAGCAGCACCTCAGTTAGACTAAAATAATGGTGTTACTCCATACAGCAGCACCTCAGTTAGACTAAAATAATGGTGTTATACAGCAGCATCTCAGTTAGACTGAAATAATGGTGTTATACAGCAGCACCTCAGTTAGACTAAAATAATGGTGTTACTCCATACAGCAGCATCTCAGTTAGACTAAAATAATGGTGTTACTCCATACAGCAGCATCTCAGTTAGACTAAAATAATGGTGTTATACAGCAGCACCTCAGTTAGACTAAAATAATGGTGTTACTCCATACAGCAGCACCTCAGTTAGACTGAAATAATGGTGTTACTCCATACAGCAGCACCTCAGTCAGACTAAAATAATGGTGTTACTCCATACAGCAGCACCTCAGTTACACTGAAATAATGGTGTTACTCCATACAGCAGCACCTCAGTTAGACTAAAATAATGGTGTTATACAGCAGCACCTCAGTTAGACTAAAATAATGGTGTTACTCCATACAGCAGCATCTCAGTTAGACTAAAATAATGGTGTTACTCCATACAGCAGCACCTCAGTTAGACTAAAATAATGGTGTTACTCCATACAGCAGCACCTCAGTTAGACTAAAATAATGGTGTTATACAGCAGCACCTCAGTTAGACTAAAATAATGGTGTTACTCCATACAGCAGCATCTCAGTTAGACTAAAATAATGGTGTTACTCCATACAGTAGCATCTCAGTTAGACTAAAATAATGGTGTTATACAGCAGCACCTCAGTTAGACTAAAATAATGGTGTTACTCCATACAGCAGCATCTCAGTTAGACTACAATAATGGTGTTACTTCATACAGCAGCACCTCAGTTAGACTAAAATAATGGTGTTACTCCATACAGCAGCATCTCATTTAGACTAAAATAATGGTGTTACTCCGTACAGCAGCATCTCAGTTAGACTAAAATAATGGTGTTACTCCATACAGCAGCACCTCAGTTAGACTAAAATAATGGTGTTATACAGCAGCACCTCAGTTAGACTAAAATAATGGTGTTACTCCATACAGCAGCACCTCAGTTAGACTGAAATAATGGTGTTACTCCATACAGCAGCACCTCAGTTAGACTAAAATAATGGTGTTACTCCATACAGCAGCACCTCAGTTAGACTAAAATAATGGTGTTATACAGCAGCATCTCAGTTAGACTGAAATAATGGTGTTATACAGCAGCACCTCAGTTAGACTAAAATAATGGTGTTACTCCATACAGCAGCATCTCAGTTAGACTAAAATAATGGTGTTACTCCATACAGCAGCATCTCAGTTAGACTAAAATAATGGTGTTATACAGCAGCACCTCAGTTAGACTAAAATAATGGTGTTACTCCATACAGCAGCACCTCAGTTAGACTGAAATAATGGTGTTACTCCATACAGCAGCACCTCAGTTAGACTAAAATAATGGTGTTACTCCATACAGCAGCACCTCAGTTAGACTAAAATAATGGTGTTATACAGCAGCATCTCAGTTAGACTGAAATAATGGTGTTATACAGCAGCACCTCAGTTAGACTAAAATAATGGTGTTACTCCATACAGCAGCATCTCAGTTAGACTAAAATAATGGTGTTACTCCATACAGCAGCATCTCATTTAGACTAAAATAATGGTGTTACTCCGTACAGCAGCATCTCAGTTAGACTAAAATAATGGTGTTACTCCATACAGCAGCACCTCAGTTAGACTGAAATAATGGTGTTACTCCATACAGCAGCACCTCAGTTAGACTGAAATAATGGTGTTACTCCTTACAGCAGCATCTCAGTTAGACTAAAATAATGGTGTTACTCCATACAGCAGCACCTCAGTTAGACTGAAATAATGGTGTTACTCCATACAGCAGCACCTCAGTTAGACTAAAATAATGGTGTTACTCCATACAGCAGCACCTCAGTTAGACTGAAATAATGGTGTTACTCCATACAGCAGCACCTCAGTTAGACTAAAATAATGGTGTTACTCCATACAGCAGCATCTCAGTTAGACTAAAATAATGGTGTTATACAGCAGCACCTCAGTTAGACTAAAATAATGGTTTTATACAGCAGCACCTCAGTTAGACTGAAATAATGGTGTTACTCCATACAGCAGCACCTCAGTTAGACTAAAATAATGGTGTTACTCCATACAGCAGCACCTCAGTTAGACTAAAATAATGGTGTTACTCCATACAGCAGCACCTCAGTTAGACTAAAATAATGGTGTTACTCCATACAGCAGCACCTCAGTTAGACTAAAATAATGGTGTTATACAGCAGCATCTCAGTTAGACTAAAATAATGGTGTTATACAGCAGCATCTCAGTTAGACTGAAATAATGGTGTTATACAGCAGCATCTCAGTTAGACTAAAATAATGGTGTTACTCCATACAGCAGCACCTCAGTTAGACTAAAATAATGGTGTTACTCCATACAGCAGCATCTCAGTTAGACTAAAATAATGGTGTTATACAGCAGCATCTCAGTTAGACTAAAATAATGGTGTTACTCCATACAGCAGCACCTCAGTTAGACTGAAATAATGGTGTTACTCCATACAGCAGCACCTCAGTTAGACTAAAATAATGGTGTTACTCCATACAGCAGCACCTCAGTTAGAATAAAATAATGGTGTTACTCCATACAGCAGCATCTCAGTTAGACTAAAATAATGGTGTTATACAGCAGCACCTCAGTTAGACTAAAATAATGGTGTTACTCCATACAGCAGCACCTCAGTTAGACTAAAATAATGGTGTTACTCCATACAGCAGCACCTCAGTTAGACTAAAATAATGGTGTTACTCCATCAGTAAGTGAACAGAAGATGCTTTAATAAAGAGTTTGGAGACCGATAATACCGTTAAACCCACGTTAACCAAACATTCACCCCTATGACCCCATGTTAACCCCATCGTGACCTCTAACCTCCTACCTGCACTTGGTCCACCCCTCCCCCAGGGCAACCCACAGGTGTCTTTCCTCGGCCGTCCCAGCTGAGTGCAGGAAGTCTATAGCCTCTCTGGTCAACAGAGGAACCACCACGCTCTTAGCCAGCTCTGTCCCTCCAGAGGTCTGGATCACCTGGAGGAGAAGTTAAACCATTACCCTCACCACTAACTACTAGTCTCTTAACCAGCTCTGTCCCTCCAGAGGTCTGGATCACCTGGAGGAGAAGTTAAACCATTACCCTCACCACTAACTACTAGGCTCTTAGCCAGCTCTGTCCCTCCAGAGGTCTGGATCACCTGGAGGAGAAGAGGTTAAACCATTACCCTCACCACTAACTACTAGGCTCTTAGCCAGCTCAGTCCCTCCAGGGGTCTGGATCACCTGGAGGAGAATTAAACCATTACCCTCACCATTAACTACTAGGCTCTTAGCCAGCTCTGTTCCTCCAGAGGTCTGGATCACCTGGAGGAGAAGAGGTTAACCATTACCCTCACCACTAACTACTAGTCTCTTAACCAGCTCTGTTCCTCCAGAGGTCTGGATCACTTCGAAGGTTGAAATGTGGGGACGGAGTGGAATCTGGCTTAAACATGCATAGCAGAGTAGAGCAGTCTGTCTCTCACCATTCTGAGTGGTGTGAACAGGAAGTGGACCAGGTCGTCAGCGCTGGGGTTCTGGATGAGGGTCTTCAACTTCCCCTGGAGGAGAGAGACAAGGAAAGTCATACAAATGTAAAATTAAATAAATAATAAATAAACATCATTCATCTTTGGTGTCTTACCAGCAGGTTGAAGGCATGTTTGAACTTCTGGAAACAGTCAACAAAATCCTCCTGAGTGGGAGGCTTGGCTCGCAGTGTTAGCACTCCCTCTGGTGGACAGAGAGAGACATGACAGGTAACACACAGGGAGGCTTGGCTCGCAGTGTTAGCACTCCCTCTGGTGGACAGAGAGAGACATGACAGGTAACACACAGGGAGGCTTGGCTCGCAGTGTTAGCACCCCCTCTGGTGGACAGAGAGAGACATGACAGGTAACACACAGGGGAGGCTTTGCTCGCAGTGTTAACACCCCCTCTGGTGGACAAAGAGAGACATGACAGGTAACACACAGGGGAGAATTAGTTCGCAGTGTTAGCACCCCCTCTGGTGGACAGAGAGAGACATGACAGGTAACACACAGTATTAAAGTAAATAGTCATTAGTCTAGCAACATCGATTGCTTTCCTAACTGTTTCCTGTTTTGATGTAAATGTTGTCCACAGTGGAACGAACAATCTACTTAAGGAAACAGTAACGAGGTCATGGACAGTAGAATGAAGATCAGGACCAGGCCAGGAGGACTACAAACTAGATCTAAAGAACTACACCACCCAACAGTAACGAGGTCATGGACAGTAGAATGAAGATCAGGACCAGGCCAGGAGGACTACAAACTACATCTAAAGAACTACACCACCCAACAGTAATGAAGTCATGGACAGTAGAATGAAGATCAGGACCAGGCCAGGAGGACTACAAACTAGATCTAAAGAACTACACCACCCAACAGTAATGAAGTCATGGACAGTAGAATGAAGATCAGGACCAGGCCAGGAGGACTACAAACTACATCTAAAGAACTACACCACCCACCTCCGGGTCCCTTCTTCTTGTTCTTTTTAGATTTCTTCCTCTTGGAGAGCTCGTTGAAGGCCTCAGCTGCTTTCTGCAGTTTGGTCACGAAGAACTCAATGTGGTCCAGAATGTGGTTCAGGATTTGCTGCAAGAGAAGACAGTACTGTTGAAAAGACACACAACCACAGACAGACTTACTTTGTTACTCGCTAAATGAAGTCATTTAATGTAATGTAGGTGTGATTGACAGGCGCTGCCAGGTTCAACGTTACCCGTGTTGTTGCTGGAGATGCTGCTATAGTCAATTAGTGTAAAACACTAGGACTTTATTTTACTTCAGCAGTCGCTGTTTATCTCTTCTCCGTATATTTTCCAAGTTTGGCGAAAACATTTAATAGAATAGCATGGGAGATGAGGGTAGTGCAATACTGTATCACGTTTTGCATTTACTTTCAAAGGACATTAAATCTGTAACTGTAACTGCAGAACTCCTAACATCTCCTAATAGTGGAGTATCCTTGATGTTACTACAGACTACTGGTCTACATCTCCTAATAGTGGAGTATCCTTGATGTTACTACAGACTACTGGTCTACATCTCCTAATAGTGGAGTATCCTTGTTGTTACTACAGAACAGACTACTGATCTACATCTCCTAATAGTGGAGTATCCTTGTTGTTACTACAGAACAGACTACTGATCTACATCTCCTAATAGTGGAGTATCCTTGTTGTTACTACAGAACAGACTACTGATCTACATCTCCTAATAGTGGAGTATCCTTGTTGTTACTACAGAACAGACTACTGATCTACATCTCCTAATAGTGGAGTATCCTTGTTGTTACTACAGACAGACTACTGGTCTACATCTCCTAATAGTGGAGTATCCTTGTTGTTACTACAGACTACTGGTCTACATCTCCTAATAGTGGAGTATCCTTGTTGTTACTACAGACTACTGGTCTACATCTCCTAATAGTGGAGTATCCTTGTTGTTACTACAGAACAGACTACTGATCTACATCTCCTAATAGTGGAGTATCCTTGTTGTTACTACAGACTACTGGTCTACATCTCCTAATAGTGGAGTATCCTTGTTGTTACTACAGACTACTGGTCTACATCTCCTAATAGTGGAGTATCCTTGTTGTTACTACAGAACAGACTACTGATCTACATCTCCTAATAGTGGAGTATCCTTGTTGTTACTACAGAACAGACTACTGGTCTACATCTCCTAATAGTGGAGTATCCTTGATGTTACTACAGACTACTGGTCTACATCTCCTAATAGTGGAGTATCCTTGTTGTTACTACAGACTACTGGTCTACATCTCCTAATAGTGGAGTATCCTTGTTGTTACTACAGACTACTGATCTACATCTCCTAATAGTGGAGTATCCTTGTTGTTACTACAGACTACTGGTCTACATCTCCTAATAGTGGAGTATCCTTGTTGTTACTACAGACTACTGATCTACATCTCCTAATAGTGGAGTATCCTTGATGTTACTACAGAACAGACTACTGGTCTACATCTCCTAATAGTGGAGTATCCTTGATGTTACTACAGAACAGACTACATCTCCTAATAGTGGAGTATCCTTGATGTTACTACAGAACAGACTACATCTCCTAATAGTGGAGTA
This sequence comes from Salvelinus namaycush, assembly GCF_016432855.1. Taxonomy (NCBI): domain Eukaryota; kingdom Metazoa; phylum Chordata; class Actinopteri; order Salmoniformes; family Salmonidae; genus Salvelinus; species Salvelinus namaycush. Next base: position 9,403 of record NW_024057828.1, on the reverse strand, counting down.
TCCTTGATGTTACTACAGAACAGACTACTGATCTACATCTCCTAATAGTGGAGTATCCTTGTTGTTACTACAGAACAGACTACTGGTCTACATCTCCTAATAGTGGAGTATCCTTGTTGTTACTACAGAACAGACTACTGGTCTACATCTCCTAATAGTGGAGTATCCTTGTTGTTACTACAGACTACTGGTCTACATCTCCTAATAGTGGAGTATCCTTGTTGTTACTACAGAACAGACTACTGGTCTACATCTCCTAATAGTGGAGTATCCTTGATGTTACTACAGAACAGACTACTGGTCTACATCTCCTAATAGTGGAGTATCCTTGTTGTTACTACAGACTACTGATCTACATCTCCTAATAGTGGAGTATCCTTGTTGTTACTACAGACTACTGGTCTACATCTCCTAATAGTGGAGTATCCTTGTTGTTACTACAGAACAGACTACTGATCTACATCTCCTAATAGTGGAGTATCCTTGTTGTTACTACAGAACAGACTACTGGTCTACATCTCCTAATAGTGGAGTATCCTTGTTGTTACTACAGACTACTGGTCTACATCTCCTAATAGTGGAGTATCCTTGTTGTTACTACAGACTACTGGTCTACATCTCCTAATAGTGGAGTATCCTTGTTGTTACTACAGACTACTGGTCTACATCTCCTAATAGTGGAGTATCCTTGTTGTTACTACAGAACAGACTACTGATCTACATCTCCTAATAGTGGAGTATCCTTGTTGTTACTACAGACTACTGGTCTACATCTCCTAATAGTGGAGTATCCTTGTTGTTACTACAGAACAGACTACTGATCTACATCTCCTAATAGTGGAGTATCCTTGTTGTTACTACAGACTACTGGTCTACATCTCCTAATAGTGGAGTATCCTTGTTGTTACTACAGACTACTGGTCTACATCTCCTAATAGTGGAGTATCCTTGTTGTTACTACAGACTACTGGTCTACATCTCCTAATAGTGGAGTATCCTTGTTGTTACTACAGAACAGACTACTGGTCTACATCTCCTAATAGTGGAGTATCCTTGTTGTTACTACAGACTACTGATCTACATCTCCTAATAGTGGAGTATCCTTGTTGTTACTACAGACTACTGGTCTACATCTCCTAATAGTGGAGTATCCTTGATGTTACTACAGACTACTGGTCTACATCTCCTAATAGTGGAGTATCCTTGATGTTACTACAGACTACTGATCTACATCTCCTAATAGTGGAGTATCCTTGATGTTACTACAGACTACTGATCTACATCTCCTAATAGTGGAGTATCCTTGATGTTACTACAGAACAGACTACTGATCTACATCTCCTAATAGTGGAGTATCCTTGTTGTTACTACAGACTACTGGTCTACATCTCCTAATAGTGGAGTATCCTTGTTGTTACTACAGACTACTGATCTACATCTCCTAATAGTGGAGTATCCTTGATGTTACTACAGAACAGACTACTGATCTACATCTCCTAATAGTGGAGTATCCTTGTTGTTACTACAGAACAGACTACTGGTCTACATCTCCTAATAGTGGAGTATCCTTGTTGTTACTACAGAACAGACTACTGATCTACATCTCCTAATAGTGGAGTATCCTTGTTGTTACTACAGACTACTGATCTACATCTCCTAATAGTGGAGTATCCTTGTTGTTACTACAGACTACTGGTCTACATCTCCTAATAGTGGAGTATCCTTGTTGTTACTACAGACTACTGGTCTACATCTCCTAATAGTGGAGTATCCTTGTTGTTACTACAGACTACTGGTCTACATCTCCTAATAGTGGAGTATCCTTGATGTTACTACAGACTACTGGTCTACATCTCCTAATAGTGGAGTATCCTTGTTGTTACTACAGACTACTGATCTACATCTCCTAATAGTGGAGTATCCTTGTTGTTACTACAGACTACTGATCTACATCTCCTAATAGTGGAGTATCCTTGATGTTACTACAGACTACTGGTCTACATCTCCTAATAGTGGAGTATCCTTGTTGTTACTACAGACTACTGATCTACATCTCCTAATAGTGGAGTATCCTTGATGTTACTACAGACTACTGGTCTACATCTCCTAATAGTGGAGTATCCTTGTTGTTACTACAGAACAGACTACTGATCTACATCTCCTAATAGTGGAGTATCCTTGTTGTTACTACAGACTACTGGTCTACATCTCCTAATAGTGGAGTATCCTTGATGTTACTACAGACTACTGATCTACATCTCCTAATAGTGGAGTATCCTTGTTGTTACTACAGACTACTGGTCTACATCTCCTAATAGTGGAGTATCCTTGTTGTTACTACAGAACAGACTACTGATCTACATCTCCTAATAGTGGAGTATCCTTGTTGTTACTACAGAACAGACTACTGGTCTACATCTCCTAATAGTGGAGTATCCTTGTTGTTACTACAGACTACTGGTCTACATCTCCTAATAGTGGAGTATCCTTGTTGTTACTACAGACTACTGGTCTACATCTCCTAATAGTGGAGTATCCTTGTTGTTACTACAGAACAGACTACTGGTCTACATCTCCTAATAGTGGAGTATCCTTGTTGTTACTACAGACTACTGGTCTACATCTCCTAATAGTGGAGTATCCTTGTTGTTACTACAGACTACTGGTCTACATCTCCTAATAGTGGAGTATCCTTGTTGTTACTACAGACTACTGGTCTACATCTCCTAATAGTGGAGTATCCTTGTTGTTACTACAAACAGACTACTGATCTACATCTCCTAATAGTGGAGTATCCTTGTTGTTACTACAGACAGACTACTGGTCTACATCTCCTAATAGTGGAGTATCCTTGTTGTTACTACAGACTACTGGTCTACATCTCCTAATAGTGGAGTATCCTTGTTGTTACTACAGAACAGACTACTGGTCTACATCTCCTAATAGTGGAGTATCCTTGTTGTTACTACAGACTACTGGTCTACATCTCCTAATAGTGGAGTATCCTTGTTGTTACTACAGAACAGACTACTGGTCTACATCTCCTAATAGTGGAGTATCCTTGTTGTTACTACAGACTACTGGTCTACATCTCCTAATAGTGGAGTATCCTTGTTGTTACTACAGAACAGACTACTGGTCTACATCTCCTAATAGTGGAGTATCCTTGATGTTACTACAGAACAGACTACTGGTCTACATCTCCTAATAGTGGAGTATCCTTGTTGTTACTACAGACTACTGGTCTACATCTCCTAATAGTGGAGTATCCTTGTTGTTACTACAGAACAGACTACTGGTCTACATCTCCTAATAGTGGAGTATCCTTGTTGTTACTACAGACTACTGGTCTACATCTCCTAATAGTGGAGTATCCTTGTTGTTACTACAGAACAGACTACTGGTCTACATCTCCTAATAGTGGAGTATCCTTGTTGTTACTACAGACTACTGGTCTACATCTCCTAATAGTGGAGTATCCTTGTTGTTACTACAGAACAGACTACTGGTCTACATCTCCTAATAGTGGAGTATCCTTGTTGTTACTACAGACTACTGGTCTACATCTCCTAATAGTGGAGTATCCTTGTTGTTACTACAGAACAGACTACTGGATCTACATCTCCTAATAGTGGAGTATCCTTGTTGTTACTACAGACTACTGGTCTACATCTCCTAATAGTGGAGTATCCTTGTTGTTACTACAGACTACTGGTCTACATCTCCTAATAGTGGAGTATCCTTGTTGTTACTACAGACTACTGGTCTACATCTCCTAATAGTGGAGTATCCTTGTTGTTACTACAGACTACTGGTCTACATCTCCTAATAGTGGAGTATCCTTGTTGTTACTACAGAACAGACTACTGGTCTACATCTCCTAATAGTGGAGTATCCTTGATGTTACTACAGACTACTGGTCTACATCTCCTAATAGTGGAGTATCCTTGTTGTTACTACAGAACAGACTACTGGTCTACATCTCCTAATAGTGGAGTATCCTTGTTGTTACTACAGAACAGACTACTGGTCTACATCTCCTAATAGTGGAGTATCCTTGTTGTTACTACAGAACAGACTACTGGTCTACATCTCCTAATAGTGGAGTATCCTTGTTGTTACTACAGACTACTGGTCTACATCTCCTAATAGTGGAGTATCCTTGTTGTTACTACAGAACAGACTACTGATCTACATCTCCTAATAGTGGAGTATCCTTGTTGTTACTACAGAACAGACTACTGGTCTACATCTCCTAATAGTGGAGTATCCTTGTTGTTACTACAGACTACTGGTCTACATCTCCTAATAGTGGAGTATCCTTGTTGTTACTACAGACTACTGGTCTACATCTCCTAATAGTGGAGTATCCTTGTTGTTACTACAGACTACTGATCTACATCTCCTAATAGTGGAGTATCCTTGTTGTTACTACAGAACAGACTACTGGTCTACATCTCCTAATAGTGGAGTATCCTTGTTGTTACTACAGAACAGACTACTGATCTACATCTCCTAATAGTGGAGTATCCTTGTTGTTACTACAGACTACTGGTCTACATCTCCTAATAGTGGAGTATCCTTGTTGTTACTACAGAACAGACTACTGGTCTACATCTCCTAATAGTGGAGTATCCTTGTTGTTACTACAGACTACTGGTCTACATCTCCTAATAGTGGAGTATCCTTGTTGTTACTACAGACTACTGGTCTACATCTCCTAATAGTGGAGTATCCTTGTTGTTACTACAGAACAGACTACTGGTCTACATCTCCTAATAGTGGAGTATCCTTGATGTTACTACAGAACAGACTACTGGTCTACATCTCCTAATAGTGGAGTATCCTTGTTGTTACTACAGAACAGACTACTGGTCTACATCTCCTAATAGTGGAGTATCCTTGTTGTTACTACAGACTACTGGTCTACATCTCCTAATAGTGGAGTATCCTTGTTGTTACTACAGACTACTGGTCTACATCTCCTAATAGTGGAGTATCCTTGTTGTTACTACAGACTACTGGTCTACATCTCCTAATAGTGGAGTATCCTTGATGTTACTAACAGACTACTGGTCTACATCTCCTAATAGTGGAGTATCCTTGTTGTTACTACAGAACAGACTACTGGTCTACATCTCCTAATAGTGGAGTATCCTTGTTGTTACTACAGAACAGACTACTGGTCTACATCTCCTAATAGTGGAGTATCCTTGATTGTTACTACAGACTACTGGTCTACATCTCCTAATAGTGGAGTATCCTTGATGTTACTACAGACTACTGGTCTACATCTCCTAATAGTGGAGTATCCTTGTGTTACTACAGACTACTGGTCTACATCTCCTAATAGTGGAGTATCCTTGTTGTTACTACAGACTACTGGTCTACATCTCCTAATAGTGGAGTATCCTTGTTGTTACTACAGACTACTGGTCTACATCTCCTAATAGTGGAGTATCCTTGTTGTTACTACAGACTACTGGTCTACATCTCCTAATAGTGGAGTATCCTTGTTGTTACTACAGACTACTGGTCTACATCTCCTAATAGTGGAGTATCCTTGTTGTTACTACAGAACAGACTACTGGTCTACATCTCCTAATAGTGGAGTATCCTTGTTGTTACTACAGACTACTGATCTACATCTCCTAATAGTGGAGTATCCTTGATGTTACTACAGAACAGACTACTGGTCTACATCTCCTAATAGTGGAGTATCCTTGATGTTACTACAGAACAGACTACTGGTCTACATCTCCTAATAGTGGAGTATCCTTGTTGTTACTACAGAACAGACTACTGGTCTACATCTCCTAATAGTGGAGTATCCTTGATGTTACTACAGACTACTGGTCTACATCTCCTAATAGTGGAGTATCCTTGTTGTTACTACTGAACAGACTACTGGTCTACATCTCCTAATAGTGGAGTATCCTTGTTGTTACTACAGACTACTGATCTACATCTCCTAATAGTGGAGTATCCTTGTTGTTACTACAGACTACTGGTCTACATCTCCTAATAGTGGAGTATCCTTGTTGTTACTACAGAACAGACTACTGATCTACATCTCCTAATAGTGGAGTATCCTTGTTGTTACTACAGAACAGACTACTGGTCTACATCTCCTAATAGTGGAGTATCCTTGTTGTTACTACAGACTACTGGTCTACATCTCCTAATAGTGGAGTATCCTTGTTGTTACTACAGAACAGACTACTGGTCTACATCTCCTAATAGTGGAGTATCCTTGTTGTTACTACAGACTACTGGTCTACATCTCCTAATAGTGGAGTATCCTTGATGTTACTACAGAACAGACTACTGGTCTACATCTCCTAATAGTGGAGTATCCTTGTTGTTACTACTGAACAGACTACTGGTCTACATCTCCTAATAGTGGAGTATCCTTGTTGTTACTACAGAACAGACTACTGGTCTACATCTCCTAATAGTGGAGTATCCTTGTTGTTACTACAGACTACTGGTCTACATCTCCTAATAGTGGAGTATCCTTGTTGTTACTACAGAACAGACTACTGGTCTACATCTCCTAATAGTGGAGTATCCTTGTTGTTACTACAGACTACTGGTCTACATCTCCTAATAGTGGAGTATCCTTGATGTTACTACAGAACAGACTACTGGTCTACATCTCCTAATAGTGGAGTATCCTTGTTGTTACTACAGAACAGACTACTGGTCTACATCTCCTAATAGTGGAGTATCCTTGTTGTTACTACAGACTACTGGTCTACATCTCCTAATAGTGGAGTATCCTTGTTGTTACTACAGACTACTGGTCTACATCTCCTAATAGTGGAGTATCCTTGTTGTTACTACAGACTACTGGTCTACATCTCCTAATAGTGGAGTATCCTTGTTGTTACTACAGAACAGACTACTGATCTACATCTCCTAATAGTGGAGTATCCTTGTTGTTACTACAGACTACTGGTCTACATCTCCTAATAGTGGAGTATCCTTGTTGTTACTACAGACTACTGGTCTACATCTCCTAATAGTGGAGTATCCTTGTTGTTACTACAGAACAGACTACTGGTCTACATCTCCTAATAGTGGAGTATCCTTGATGTTACTACAGACAGACTACTGGTCTACATCTCCTAATAGTGGAGTATCCTTGTTGTTACTACAGACTACTGGTCTACATCTCCTAATAGTGGAGTATCCTTGTTGTTACTACAGACTACTGGTCTACATCTCCTAATAGTGGAGTATCCTTGTTGTTACTACAGAACAGACTACTGGTCTACATCTCCTAATAGTGGAGTATCCTTGTTGTTACTACAGAACAGACTACTGATCTACATCTCCTAATAGTGGAGTATCCTTGTTGTTACTACAGACTACTGGTCTACATCTCCTAATAGTGGAGTATCCTTGTTGTTACTACAGACTACTGATCTACATCTCCTAATAGTGGAGTATCCTTGATGTTACTACAGAACAGACTACTGGTCTACATCTCCTAATAGTGGAGTATCCTTGTTGTTACTACAGACTACTGATCTACATCTCCTAATAGTGGAGTATCCTTGTTGTTACTACAGAACAGACTACTGATCTACATCTCCTAATAGTGGAGTATCCTTGATGTTACTACAGACTACATCTCCTAATAGTGGAGTATCCTTGTTGTTACTACAGACTACTGGTCTACATCTCCTAATAGTGGAGTATCCTTGTTGTTACTATAGAACAGACTACTGATCTACATCTCCTAATAGTGGAGTATCCTTGTTGTTACTACAGACTACTGGTCTACATCTCCTAATAGTGGAGTATCCTTGTTGTTACTATAGAACAGACTACTGATCTACATCTCCTAATAGTGGAGTATCCTTGTTGTTACTACAGACTACTGGTCTACATCTCCTAATAGTGGAGTATCCTTGTTGTTACTACAGACTACTGGTCTACATCTCCTAATAGTGGAGTATCCTTGATGTTACTACAGACTACTGGTCTACATCTCCTAATAGTGGAGTATCCTTGATGTTACTACAGAACAGACTACTGATCTACATCTCCTAATAGTGGAGTATCCTTGTTGTTACTACAGAACAGACTACTGATCTACATCTCCTAATAGTGGAGTATCCTTGTTGTTACTACAGAACAGACTACTGGTCTACATCTCCTAATAGTGGAGTATCCTTGTTGTTACTACAGACTACTGGTCTACATCTCCTAATAGTGGAGTATCCTTGTTGTTACTACAGACAGACTACTGATCTACATCTCCTAATAGTGGAGTATCCTTGTTGTTACTACAGACTACTGGTCTACATCTCCTAATAGTGGAGTATCCTTGTTGTTACTACAGAACAGACTACTGATCTACATCTCCTAATAGTGGAGTATCCTTGATGTTACTACAGAACAGACTACTGATCTACATCTCCTAATAGTGGAGTATCCTTGTTGTTACTACAGACTACTGGTCTACATCTCCTAATAGTGGAGTATCCTTGTTGTTACTACAGACTACTGGTCTACATCTCCTAATAGTGGAGTATCCTTGTTGTTACTACAGACTACTGATCTACATCTCCTAATAGTGGAGTATCCTTGTTGTTACTACAGAACAGACTACTGATCTACATCTCCTAATAGTGGAGTATCCTTGTTGTTACTACAGACAGACTACTGATCTACATCTCCTAATAGTGGAGTATCCTTGTTGTTACTACAGACTACTGGTCTACATCTCCTAATAGTGGAGTATCCTTGTTGTTACTACAGACTACTGATCTACATCTCCTAATAGTGGAGTATCCTTGATGTTACTACAGAACAGACTACTGATCTACATCTCCTAATAGTGGAGTATCCTTGATTGTTACTACAGACCTACTGGTCTACATCTCCTAATAGTGGAGTATCCTTGTGTTATACAGAACAGACTACTGATCTACATCTCCTAATAGTGGAGTATCCTTGTTGTTACTACAGAACAGACTACTGGTCTACATCTCCTAATAGTGGAGTATCCTTGTTGTTACTACAGACAGACTGATCTACATCTCCTAATAGTGGAGTATCCTTGATGTTACTACAGACACTACTGGTCTACATCTCCTAATAGTGGAGTATCCTTGTATGTTACTACAGAACAGACTACTGGTCTACATCTCCTAATAGTGGAGTATCCTTGTTGTTACTACAGACTACTACTGAGTCTACATCTCCTAATAGTGGAGTATCCTTGTTGTTACTACAGACTACTGGTCTACATCTCCTAATAGTGGAGTATCCTTGTTGTTACTACAGACTACTGAGTCTACATCTCCTAATAGTGGAGTATCCTTGTTGTTACTACAGACAGACTACTGAGTCTACATCTCCTAATAGTGGAGTATCCTTGATGTACTAC
>NW_024057827.1:0-83820 GCF_016432855.1 Salvelinus namaycush | reverse complement strand
CTAGAATGTTAGTTGGATACTAGAATGTCAGTTGGATACTAGAATGTCAGTTGGATACTAGAATGTCAGTTGGATACTAGAATGTCAGTTGGATACTAGAATGTCAGTTGGATACTAGAATGTCAGTTGGATGCTAGAATGTCAGTTGGATGCTAGAATGTCAGTTGGATGCTAGAATGTCAGTTGGATGCTAGAATGTCAGTTGATACTAGAATGTCAGTTGGATACTAGAATGTCAGTTGGATACTAGAATGTCAGTTGGATACTAGAATGTCAGTTGGATACTAGAATGTCCGTTGGATACTAATGTTAGTTGATACTAGACTGTCAGTTGGATACTAGACTGTCAGTTGGATACTAGACTGTCAGTTGGATACTAGAATGTTAGTTGGATACTAGAATCTCAGTTGGATACTAGAATCTCAGTTGGATACTAGAATCTCAGTTGGATACTAGAATCTCAGTTGGATACTAGAATCTCAGTTGGATACTAGAATGTTAGTTGGATACTAGAATGTCAGTTGGATACTAGAATGTCAGTTGGATACTAGAATGTCAGTTGGATACTAGAATGTTAGTTGGATACTAGAATCTCAGTTGGATACTAGAATCTCAGTTGGATACTAGAATCTCAGTTGGATACTAGAATCTCAGTTGGATACTAGAATCTCAGTTGGATACTAGAATCTCAGTTGGATACTAGAATGTTAGTTGGATACTAGAATGTTAGTTGGATACTAGAATGTTAGTTGGATACTAGAATGTTAGTTGGATACTAGAATGTTAGTTGGATACTAGAAACTCAGTTGGATACTAGAATCTCAGTTGGATACTAGAATGTTAGTTGGATACTAGAATGTTAGTTGGATACTAGAATGTCAGTTGGATACTAGAATGTCAGTTGGATACTAGAATGTCAGTTGGATACTAGAATGTCAGTTGGATACTAGAATGTCAGTTGGATACTAGAATGTTAGTTGGATACTAGAATGTTAGTTGGATACTAGAATCTCAGTTGGATACTAGAATCTCAGTTGGATACTAGAATCTCAGTTGGATACTAGAATCTCAGTTGGATACTAGAATGTCAGTTGGATACTAGAATGTCAGTTGGATACTAGAATGTCAGTTGGATACTAGAATGTCAGTTGGATACTAGAATGTCAGTTGGATACTAGAATGTCAGTTGGATTCTAGAATGTCAGTTGGATACTAGAATGTCAGTTGGATACTAGAATGTCAGTTGGATACTAGAATGTCAGTTGGATACTAGAATGTCAGTTGGATACTAGAATGTCAGTTGGATACTAGAATGTCAGTTGGATACTAGAATGTCAGTTGGATACTAGAATGTCAGTTGGATACTAGAATGTTAGTTGGATACTAGAATCTCAGTTGGATACTAGAATCTCAGTTGGATACTAGAATCTCAGTTGGATACTAGAATCTCAGTTGGATACTAAAATCTCAGTTGGATACTAGAATCTCAGTTGGATACTAGAATCTCAGTTGGATACTAGAATCTCAGTTGGATACTAGAATCTCAGTTGGATACTAGAATGTTAGTTGGATACTAGAATGTTAGTTGGATACTAGAATGTTAGTTGGATACTAGAATGTTAGTTGGATACTAGAATGTCAGTGGATACTAGAATGTCTAGTTGGATACTAGAATGTAGTTGGATACTAGAATGTTAGTTGGATACTAGAATGCTCAGTTGGATACTAGAATCTCAGTTGGATACTAGAATCTCAGTTGGATACTAGAATCTCAGTTGGATACTAGAATCTCAGTTGGATACTAGAATCTCAGTTGGATACTAGAATCTCAGTTGGATACTAGAATGTTAGTTGGATACTAGAATGTCAGTTGGATACTAGAATGTTAGTTGGATACTAGAATGTTAGTTGGATACTAGAATCTCAGTTGGATACTAGAATCTCAGTTGGATACTAGAATCTCAGTTGGATACTAGAATCTCAGTTGGATACTAGAATGTCAGTTGGATACTAGAATGTCAGTTGGATACTAGAATGTTAGTTGGATACTAGAATGTTAGTTGGATACTAGAATGTTAGTTGGATACTAGAATGTTAGTTGGATACTAGAATGTTAGTTGGATACTAGAATGTTAGTTGGATACTAGAATGTTAGTTGGATACTAGAATGTTAGTTGGATACTAGAATGTTAGTTGGATACTAGAATCTCAGTTGGATACTAGAATCTCAGTTGGATACTAGAATCTCAGTTGGATACTAGAATCTCAGTTGGATACTAGAATCTCAGTTGGATACTAGAATCTCAGTTGGATACTAGAATCTCAGTTGGTTACTAGAATGTCAGTTGGTTACTAGAATGTCAGTTGGATACTAGAATGTCAGTTGGATACTAGAATCTCAGTTGGATACTAGAATGTTAGTTGGATACTAGAATCTCAGTTGGATACTAGAATCTCAGTTGGATACTAGAATGTCAGTTGGTTACTAGAATCTCAGTTGGATACTAGAATCTCAGTTGGATACTAGAATGTTAGTTGGATACTAGAATCTCAGTTGGATACTAGAATGTTAGTTGGATACTAGAATCTCAGTGGATACTAGAATCTCAGTTGGATACTAGAATGTTAGTTGGATACTAGAATCTCAGTTGGATACTAGAATGTCAGTTGGATACTAGAATCTCAGTTGGATACTAGAATGTTAGTTGGATACTAGAATCTCAGTTGGATACTAGAATCTCAGTTGGATACTAGAATCTCAGTTGGATACTAGAATCTCAGTTGGATACTAGAATCTCAGTTGGATACTAGAATCTCAGTTGGATACTAGAATGTTAGTTGGATACTAGAATCTCAGTTGGATACTAGAATCTCAGTTGGATACTAGAATCTCAGTTGGATACTAGAATCTCAGTTGGATACTAGAATCTCAGTTGGATACTAGAATCTCAGTTGGATACTAGAATGTTAGTTGGATACTAGAATCTCAGTTGGATACTAGAATCTCAGTTGGATACTAGAATGTTAGTTGGATACTAGAATCTCAGTTGGATACTAGAATCTCAGTTGGATACTAGAATCTCAGTTGGATACTAGAATGTCAGTTGGATACTAGAATGTCAGTTGGATACTAGAATCTCAGTTGGATACTAGAATCTCAGTTGGATACTAGAATGTCAGTTGGATTCTAGAATGTCAGTTGGATACTAGAATGTCAGTTGGATACTAGAATGTCAGTTGGATACTAGAATGTCAGTTGGATACTAGAATGTCAGTTGGATACTAGAATGTCAGTTGGATTCTAGAATGTCAGTTGGATACTACAATGTCAGTTGGATACTAGAATGTTAGTTGGATACTAGAATGTCAGTTGGATACTAGAATGTCAGTTGGTTACTAGAATGTCAGTTGGTTACTAGAATGTCAGTTGGTTACTAGAATGTCAGTTGGTTACTAGAATGTCAGTTGGTTACTAGAATGTCAGTTGGATACTAGAATCTCAGTTGGATACTAGAATGTCAGTTGGATACTAGAATGTCAGTTGGATACTAGAATGTCAGTTGGATACTAGAATGTCAGTTGGATACTAGAATGTCAGTTGGATACTAGAATGTCAGTTGGATTCTAGAATGTCAGTTGGATACTAGAATGTCAGTTGGATACTAGAATGTCAGTTGGATACTAGAATGTCAGTTGGATACTAGAATGTCAGTTGGATACTAGAATGTCAGTTGGATACTAGAATGTCAGTTGGATACTAGAATGTCAGTTGGATACTAGAATGTCAGTTGGATACTAGAATGTCAGTTGGATACTAGAATCTCAGTTGGATACTAGAATCTCAGTTGGATACTAGAATCTCAGTTGGATACTAGAATCTCAGTTGGATACTAGAATCTCAGTTGGATACTAGAATGTCAGTTGGATACTAGAATGTCAGTTGGATACTAGAATGTCAGTTGGATACTAGAATGTCAGTTGGATACTAGAATGTCAGTTGGATACTAGAATGTCAGTTGGATACTAGAATGTTAGTTGGATACTAGAATGTTAGTTGGATACTAGAATCTCAGTTGGATACTAGAATGTTAGTTGGATACTAGAATCTCAGTTGGATACTAGAATCTCAGTTGGATACTAGAATCTCAGTTGGATACTAGAATCTCAGTTGGTTACTAGAATCTCAGTTGGTTACTAGAATGTCAGTTGGATACTAGAATGTCAGTTGGATACTAGAATCTCAGTTGGATACTAGAATGTTAGTTGGATACTAGAATCTCAGTTGGATACTAGAATCTCAGTTGGATACTAGAATGTCAGTTGGTTACTAGAATCTCAGTTGGATACTAGAATCTCAGTTGGATACTAGAATCTCAGTTGGATACTAGAATGTTAGTTGGATACTAGAATCTCAGTTGGATACTAGAATGTTAGTTGGATACTAGAATCTCAGTTGGATACTAGAATCTCAGTTGGATACTAGAATGTTAGTTGGATACTAGAATCTCAGTTGGATACTAGAATGTCAGTTGGATACTAGAATCTCAGTTGGATACTAGAATGTTAGTTGGATACTAGAATCTCAGTTGGATACTAGAATCTCAGTTGGATACTAGAATCTCAGTTGGATACTAGAATCTCAGTTGGATACTAGAATCTCAGTTGGATACTAGAATGTTAGTTGGATACTAGAATGTTAGTTGGATACTAGAATCTCAGTTGGATACTAGAATCTCAGTTGGATACTAGAATCTCAGTTGGATACTAGAATCTCAGTTGGATACTAGAATCTCAGTTGGATACTAGAATCTCAGTTGGATACTAGAATCTCAGTTGGATACTAGAATGTTAGTTGGATACTAGAATCTCAGTTGGATACTAGAATCTCAGTTGGATACTAGAATCTCAGTTGGATACTAGAATCTCAGTTGGATACTAGAATGTCAGTTGGATACTAGAATCTCAGTTGGATACTAGAATGTCAGTTGGATACTAGAATGTCAGTTGGATACTAGAATGTTAGTTGGATACTAGAATGTCAGTTGGATACTAGAATGTCAGTTGGATACTAGAATGTCAGTTGGATACTAGAATGTCAGTTGGATACTAGAATGTTAGTTGGATACTAGAATGTTAGTTGGATACTAGAATGTTAGTTGGATACTAGAATGTTAGTTGGATACTAGAATGTCAGTTGGATACTAGAATGTCAGTTGGATACTAGAATGTCAGTTGGATACTAGATTGTCAGTTGGATACTAGAATGTCAGTTGGATACTAGATTGTCAGTTGGATACTAGAATGTCAGTTGGATACTAGAATGTCAGTTGGATACTAGAATGTCAGTTGGATACTAGAATGTCAGTTGGATACTAGAATGTCAGTTGGATACTAGAATGTCAGTTGGATACTAGAATGTCAGTTGGATACTAGAATGTCAGTTGGATACTAGAATGTCAGTTGGATACTAGAATGTCAGTTGGATACTAGAATGTCAGTTGGATACTAGAATGTCAGTTGGATACTAGAATGTCAGTTGGATACTAGAATCTCAGTTGGATACTAGAATCTCAGTTGGATACTAGAATCTCAGTTGGATACTAGAATCTCAGTTGGATACTAGAATCTCAGTTGGATACTAGAATCTCAGTTGGATACTAGAATCTCAGTTGGATACTAGAATGTCAGTTGGATACTAGAATGTCAGTTGGATACTAGAATCTCAGTTGGATACTAGAATCTCAGTTGGATACTAGAATGTCAGTTGGATACTAGAATGTCAGTTGGATACTAGAATGTCAGTTGGATACTAGAATGTCAGTTGGATACTAGAATGTCAGTTGGATACTAGAATGTCAGTTGGATACTAGAATGTCAGTTGGATACTAGAATGTCAGTTGGATACTAGAATGTCAGTTGGATACTAGAATGTCAGTTGGATACTAGAATGTCAGTTGGATACTAGAATGTCAGTTGGATACTAGAATGTTAGTTGGATACTAGAATCTCAGTTGGATACTAGAATCTCAGTTGGATACTAGAATCTCAGTTGGATACTAGAATGTTAGTTGGATACTAGAATCTCAGTTGGATACTAGAATCTCAGTTGGATACTAGAATCTCAGTTGGATACTAGAATGTCAGTTGGATACTAGAATCTCAGTTGGATACTAGAATCTCAGTTGGATACTAGAATCTCAGTTGGATACTAGAATGTTAGTTGGATACTAGAATGTTAGTTGGATACTAGAATGTTAGTTGGATACTAGAATGTCAGTTGGATACTAGAATGTCAGTTGGATACTAGAATCTCAGTTGGATACTAGAATCTCAGTTGGATACTAGAATCTCAGTTGGATACTAGAATCTCAGTTGGATACTAGAATCTCAGTTGGATACTAGAATCTCAGTTGGATACTAGAATCTCAGTTGGATACTAGAATGTTAGTTGGATACTAGAATGTTAGTTGGATACTAGAATGTTAGTTGGATACTAGAATGTCAGTTGGATACTAGAATGTCAGTTGGATACTAGAATGTCAGTTGGATACTAGAATGTCAGTTGGATACTAGAATCTCAGTTGGATACTAGAATCTCAGTTGGATACTAGAATCTCAGTTGGATACTAGAATGTTAGTTGGATACTAGAATCTCAGTTGGATACTAGAATGTTAGTTGGATACTAGAATGTTAGTTGGATACTAGAATGTCAGTTGGATACTAGATTGTCAGTTGGATACTAGAATGTCAGTTGGATACTAGAATGTCAGTTGGATACTAGAATGTCAGTTGGATGCTAGAATGTCAGTTGGATGCTAGAATGTCAGTTGGATGCTAGAATGTCAGTTGGATACTAGAATGTCAGTTGGATACTAGAATGTCAGTTGGATACTAGAATGTCAGTTGGATACTAGAATATCAGTTGGATACTAGAATGTCAGTTGGATACTAGAATGTCAGTTGGATACTAGAATGTCAGTTGGATACTAGAATGTCAGTTGGATACTAGAATGTCAGTTGGATACTAGAATGTCAGTTGGATACTAGAATGTCAGTTGGATACTAGAATGTCAGTTGGATACTAGAATGTCAGTTGGATACTAGAATGTCAGTTGGATACTAGAATGTCAGTTGGATACTAGAATGTTAGTTGGATACTAGAATGTTAGTTGGATACTAGAATGTCAGTTGGATACTAGAATGTCAGTTGGATACTAGAATGTCAGTTGGATACTAGAATGTTAGTTGGATACTAGAATCTCAGTTGGATACTAGAATCTCAGTTGGATACTAGAATCTCAGTTGGATACTAGAATCTCAGTTGGATACTAGAATCTCAGTTGGATACTAGAATCTCAGTTGGATACTAGAATCTCAGTTGGATACTAGAATCTCAGTTGGATACTAGAATCTCAGTTGGATACTAGAATGTCAGTTGGATACTAGAATGTTAGTTGGATACTAGAATCTCAGTTGGATACTAGAATCTCAGTTGGATACTAGAATGTCAGTTGGATACTAGAATGTCAGTTGGATACTAGAATGTCAGTTGGATACTAGAATGTCAGTTGGATACTAGAATGTCAGTTGGATTCTAGAATGTCAGTTGGATTCTAGAATGTCAGTTGGATTCTAGAATGTCAGTTGGATTCTAGAATGTCAGTTGGATACTAGAATGTCAGTTGGATACTAGAATGTCAGTTGGATACTAGAATGTCAGTTGGATACTAGAATGTCAGTTGGATACTAGAATGTCAGTTGGATACTAGAATGTCAGTTGGATACTAGAATGTCAGTTGGATACTAGAATGTCAGTTGGATACTAGAATGTCAGTTGGATACTAGAATGTCAGTTGGATACTAGAATGTCAGTTGGATACTAGAATGTCAGTTGGATACTAGAATCTCAGTTGGATACTAGAATGTTAGTTGGATACTAGAATGTTAGTTGGATACTAGAATCTCAGTTGGATACTAGAATGTTAGTTGGATACTAGAATCTCAGTTGGATACTAGAATCTCAGTTGGATACTAGAATCTCAGTTGGATACTAGAATGTTAGTTGGATACTAGAATGTCAGTTGGATACTAGAATGTCAGTTGGATACTAGAATGTCAGTTGGATACTAGAATCTCAGTTGGATACTAGAATCTCAGTTGGATACTAGAATCTCAGTTGGATACTAGAATCTCAGTTGGATACTAGAATGTTAGTTGGATACTAGAATCTCAGTTGGATACTAGAATGTTAGTTGGATACTAGAATGTTAGTTGGATACTAGAATGTTAGTTGGATACTAGAATGTTAGTTGGATACTAGAATGTTAGTTGGATACTAGAATGTTAGTTGGATACTAGAATGTCAGTTGGATACTAGAATGTCAGTTGGATACTAGAATGTTAGTTGGATACTAGAATGTCAGTTGGATACTAGATTGTCAGTTGGATACTAGAATGTCAGTTGGATACTAGAATGTCAGTTGGATACTAGAATGTCAGTTGGATACTAGAATGTCAGTTGGATACTAGAATGTCAGTTGGATACTAGAATGTCAGTTGGATGCTAGAATGTCAGTTGGATGCTAGAATGTCAGTTGGATGCTAGAATGTCAGTTGGATGCTAGAATGTCAGTTGGATGCTAGAATGTCAGTTGGATACTAGAATGTCAGTTGGATGCTAGAATGTTAGTTGGATACTAGAATGTTAGTTGGATACTAGAATGTCAGTTGGATACTAGAATGTCAGTTGGATACTAGAATATCAGTTGGATACTAGAATATCAGTTGGATACTAGAATGTCAGTTGGATACTAGAATGTCAGTTGGATACTAGAATGTCAGTTGGATACTAGAATGTCAGTTGGATACTAGAATGTCAGTTGGATACTAGAATGTCAGTTGGATACTAGAATGTCAGTTGGATACTAGAATGTCAGTTGGATACTAGAATGTCAGTTGGATACTAGAATGTCAGTTGGATACTAGAATGTCAGTTGGATACTAGAATGTCAGTTGAATACTAGAATGTTAGTTGGATACTAGAATCTCAGTTGGATACTAGAATGTTAGTTGGATACTAGAATCTCAGTTGGATACTAGAATGTTAGTTGGATACTAGAATGTTAGTTGGATACTAGAATGTTAGTTGGATACTAGAATCTCAGTTGGATACTAGAATCTCAGTTGGATACTAGAATCTCAGTTGGATACTAGAATCTCAGTTGGATACTAGAATCTCAGTTGGATACTAGAATCTCAGTTGGATACTAGAATGTTAGTTGGATACTAGAATCTCAGTTGGATACTAGAATCTCAGTTGGATACTAGAATCTCAGTTGGATACTAGAATGTTAGTTGGATACTAGAATGTTAGTTGGATACTAGAATGTTAGTTGGATACTAGAATCTCAGTTGGATACTAGAATCTCAGTTGGATACTAGAATCTCAGTTGGATACTAGAATCTCAGTTGGATACTAGAATCTCAGTTGGATACTAGAATCTCAGTTGGATACTAGAATCTCAGTTGGATACTAGAATCTCAGTTGGATACTAGAATCTCAGTTGGATACTAGAATGTCAGTTGGTTACTAGAATGTCAGTTGGATACTAGAATGTCAGTTGGATACTAGAATGTCAGTTGGATACTAGAATGTCAGTTGGATACTAGAATGTCAGTTGGATACTAGAATGTCAGTTGGATACTAGAATGTTAGTTGGATACTAGAATGTCAGTTGGATACTAGAATGTCAGTTGGATACTAGAATGTTAGTTGGATACTAGAATGTTAGTTGGATACTAGATTGTCAGTTGGATACTAGAATGTCAGTTGGATACTAGAATGTTAGTTGGATACTAGAATGTCAGTTGGATACTAGAATGTCAGTTGGATACTAGAATGTCAGTTGGATACTAGAATGTTAGTTGGATACTAGAATGTTAGTTGGATACTAGAATGTCAGTTGGATACTAGAATGTCAGTTGGATACTAGAATGTTAGTTGGATACTAGAATGTTAGTTGGATACTAGAATGTTAGTTGGATACTAGAATGTTAGTTGGATACTAGAATCTCAGTTGGATACTAGAATCTCAGTTGGATACTAGAATGTTAGTTGGATACTAGAATCTCAGTTGGATACTAGAATCTCAGTTGGATACTAGAATCTCAGTTGGATACTAGAATCTCAGTTGGATACTAGAATGTCAGTTGGATACTAGAATGTCAGTTGGATACTAGAATGTCAGTTGGATACTAGAATGTTAGTTGGATACTAGAATGTTAGTTGGATACTAGAATGTCAGTTGGATACTAGAATGTTAGTTGGATACTAGAATGTTAGTTGGATACTAGAATGTCAGTTGGATACTAGAATGTCAGTTGGATACTAGAATGTCAGTTGGATACTAGAATGTCAGTTGGATACTAGAATGTCAGTTGGATACTAGAATGTCAGTTGGATACTAGAATGTCAGTTGGATACTAGAATGTCAGTTGGATACTAGAATGTCAGTTGGATACTAGAATGTCAGTTGGATACTAGAATGTCAGTTGGATACTAGAATGTCAGTTGGATACTAGAATGTCAGTTGGATACTAGAATGTCAGTTGGATACTAGAATGTTAGTTCACTAGAATGTCAGTTGGATACTAGAATGTCAGTTGGATACTAGAATGTCAGTTGGATACTAGAATGTCAGTTGGATACTAGAATGTCAGTTGGATACTAGAATGTCAGTTGGATACTAGAATGTCAGTTGGATTCTAGAATCTCAGTTGGATTCTAGAATCTCAGTTGGATTCTAGAATCTCAGTTGGATTCTAGAATCTCAGTTGGATTCTAGAATCTCAGTTGGATTCTAGAATCTCAGTTGGATTCTAGAATCTCAGTTGGATACTAGAATCTCAGTTGGATACTAGAATCTCAGTTGGATACTAGAATGTCAGTTGGATACTAGAATGTCAGTTGGATACTAGAATGTCAGTTGGATTCTAGAATGTCAGTTGGATTCTAGAATGTCAGTTGGATACTAGAATCTCAGTTGGATACTAGAATCTCAGTTGGATACTAGAATGTCAGTTGGATTCTAGAATGTCAGTTGGATTCTAGAATGTCAGTTGGATTCTAGAATGTCAGTTGGATACTAGAATCTCAGTTGGATACTAGAATGTCAGTTGGATACTAGAATGTCAGTTGGATACTAGAATGTCAGTTGGATACTAGAATGTCAGTTGGATTCTAGAATGTCAGTTGGATACTAGAATGTTAGTTCACTAGAATGTCAGTTGGATACTAGAATGTCAGTTGGATACTAGAATGTCAGTTGGATACTAGAATGTCAGTTGGATACTAGAATGTCAGTTGGATACTAGAATGTCAGTTGGATTCTAGAATGTCAGTTGGATTCTAGAATGTCAGTTGGATACTAGAATGTCAGTTGGATACTAGAATGTCAGTTGGATACTAGAATGTCAGTTGGATTCTAGAATCTCAGTTGGATTCTAGAATCTCAGTTGGATACTAGAATCTCAGTTGGATTCTAGAATCTCAGTTGGATTCTAGAATCTCAGTTGGATTCTAGAATCTCAGTTGGATACTAGAATCTCAGTTGGATTCTAGAATCTCAGTTGGATACTAGAATGTCAGTTGGATACTAGAATGTCAGTTGGATACTAGAATGTCAGTTGGATACTAGAATGTCAGTTGGATACTAGAATGTCAGTTGGATACTAGAATGTCAGTTGGATACTAGAATGTCAGTTGGATTCTAGAATGTCAGTTGGATTCTAGAATGTCAGTTGGATTCGAGAATGTCAGTTGGATACTAGAATGTCAGTTGGATACTAGAATGTCAGTTGGATACTAGAATGTCAGTTGGATACTAGATTGTCAGTTGGATACTAGATTGTCAGTTGGATACTAGAATGTCAGTTGGATACTAGAATGTCAGTTGGATACTAGAATGTCAGTTGGATACTAGAATGTCAGTTGGATACTAGAATGTCAGTTGGATACTAGAATGTCAGTTGGATACTAGAATGTCAGTTGGATACTAGAATGTCAGTTGGATTCTAGAATGTCAGTTGGATTCTAGAATGTCAGTTGGATTCTAGAATGTCAGTTGGATACTAGAATGTCAGTTGGATACTAGAATGTCAGTTGGATACTAGAATGTCAGTTGGATACTAGAATGTCAGTTGGATACTAGAATGTCAGTTGGATACTAGAATGTCAGTTGGATACTAGAATGTCAGTTGGATTCTAGAATCTCAGTTGGATTCTAGAATCTCAGTTGGATACTAGAATGTCAGTTGGATACTGTAGTATCCTTAAAGGCTTCTTAGAGTTACGACTCATGAGACTTACGTACGGTTTAGTCTTTAATTGTAACTTAGATTTTACATTATCTTATGCACCTGGCTTAAACTCCTGAAGCTTTCTTAATCATGGTAATATAGGCAGACATAGGAAATAGCTACGGATAGCGGGAAGCAAACCCCCGTCTTGAGTCAATACTGCCATCTATTGGTAAACATAAATATACCAGGTTACTACATTCCCCCCCTTTAAAGCTAATAACCCAATTTAATTCCTTTCTGAGCTATGCTATATTCTTATTTACATTTTTACAAAAATGATCTCTTTTAGGATCTGAAAAAGTCTGGCGGACGTCTCTCTCTAATAGAGCGTCTCAGAGGTGGTGTAGCTGGTGCCACCAGATCTTCACCCCTTGATGGTGAAACAAAGTCCTTTTGTGGAGACTTCACAGGAGGAGGTCGTCCCGGACTGGTGGTCTCAGGAAGTTGAGCATTGTTGGTCTCAGGTGGTTTGTCCAACTGCAACTCTGGGGAACGTTCCAATGTCCTGTCCTGCTCGTTTAAGAATTGATCCAGATCTCCGGATGGAACTGGAATTCGAGCTCGGATCTGATCCACGTGTCTCCTTAGTCTTTGTCCACTTCCGATGATCACAGTATAAGATACTGGTCCTGAGCAATCCTCAATGGTAGCTGGAATCCATTTAGGACCAAACCCATAGTTTCTTGTATAGACATCATCTCCAGTTGAGAAACTTCTGAGTTTGGCTCGGGTATCATGATTCCATTTTTGATTCCATTGCTTTTGTTGTATTTTCATTTTCAGGTCTGGTCTGATGAGATCCAAGGTTGACCTTAACCTCCTTGACATCAACATTTCTGCAGGTGACAACCCAGTCGTAGCTTGAGGAGTAATCCTGTAGCTAAACAAGAATCTTGACACCTTTGTTTCAATGCTGGGCCCTTGCATCTTCCTCATCCCCTCCTTCAAGGTCTGAACTGCACGTTCTGCTAATCCGTTTGAAGATGGGTGAAAAGGGGCCGACGTTACATGCTGAATACCATTTTGTTTCATGAAACTTGTGAATTCAGTGCTTGTAAAACAAGTAGCATTGTCACTAACCAACATTTGAGGCAATCCCATAACACTGAAGCTTTGTCTCAACTTCTCAATCGTAGCGTACGATGTTGACGTGTTCATGGGGTAAACATCCATCCACTTTGAATGAGAATCAATCAGCACAAGGAACATTTTTCCTAGGAAAGGTCCAGCGTAGTCCACATGTAGTCGTGTCCATGGTTTTTCTGGCCATTCCCATGGATGTAATGGCGCGGTGGGTGGTGACTTCCTGTTACTCTGACAATCTTCACACCGGCTAACCTCATTTTCCACATCGTGGTCCATCTTTGGCCACCAGACATATGACCTCGCTAGGCCTTTCATTCTCGACATACCTGGATGCGACTGATGCAACAACTTCAGTAGCAACCCCCGCCCTTGTGGTGGGATAACTACTCTTGAACCCCACAGAACACATCCATCTCGAACACTCAATGCCAAGTGGCGAGTGTAGTAAGGCATGATCTGAGGCTCTATCACTGTAGGCCATCCTTTCAGGATAAATTCATGCACTTGTGATAACGTCACATCCTTTGAAGTCCATTGCCTGATTTGTGCTGTGTTCACTGGTGCATCATCCAACACGTCGATCATCAAAACCTGGTCATTTTCTTCTTCCTGACTGATGATTTCTGGAACAGGCAGCCTACTCAGAGCATCAGCATTCCCATGGTATCTACCTGGTTTGTAAATGATTCTGTACTCGTAGGCCCTGAGCCACACATTCCAACGTTGAACTCTTGGAGAGACCATTTGTGGTACTGGCTTTTGTTCATGGAACAGCGAGATCAGAGGTTTATGATCCGTCACAATAGTGAATGTTCTCCCGTACAAGTACTTGTGGAATCTCTGTATTCCGAATATGACAGCCAGTCCTTCCTTGTCCAGCTGAGAGTACTTTTTCTCGGCTGGCGACAACGTTCTTGACATAAACCCGATAGGTTTCTCTGCACCATTCTCCATCCGGTGGGATAGCACCGCCCCCACACCATACGCTGAGGCATCACACGATAAGATAAGATCTCTGTCTGCTGAGTAGTGCACTAGCACTTCAGCTGATTGCAGTAACACCTTTGACTTTGCAAAAGCTTCTTCCTGTCTTTCTGACCATTTCCAGGCCACATCTTTCCTTAGCAGTTGATGTAGAGGAGCTAAGAGGGTAGAGAGGTTCGGGAGGAAGCGATTGTAATAGTTCAGTAAGCCTAGATAGGCTTTCAGCTCTGTAACGTTTGTCGGAGCTGGAGCTTCCACAACAGCCCTCACTTTAGCTTTGACAGTGTGTAACCCCTTGGCATCCACCTTGTGACCCAGGTACTGTACTTCATCAGCTAACAGTGTACATTTGCTCCTCTTCAGCCGGAGACCGGCGTCCTCCATCCTCCTCAAAACTTCACCTAAGTTTCTGAGATGTTCCTCCTTCGTGACTCCCGTGACAAGAATGTCGTCGAGGTAAACTGCTACCTTGGGTATCCCCTGCAGAATTCCCTCCATAGTCCTTTGGAAGATAGCTGGTGCAGAAGACACCCCGAAAGGTAAGCGTTTATAGGTAAACATCCCTCTGTGGGTGTTTATGGTCAGGTACTTCTGTGAAGCTTTATCCATTAGCACTTGCTGATATGCGTGACTCATGTCCAGTTTTGTAAACTGTTGCCCTCCGGTTAACGTTGAAAGCAAATCCTCAACTTTGGGTATCGGGTATTGCTCCAGAGAGGAAACTCTATTTACAGTCAGCTTGTAGTCACCGCATAATCTGATTGAACCATCTGGTTTTAGTATGGGAACAACTGGTGCTGCCCACTCAGAAAACTTGACAGGTACAATTATATCCTCTGCTAAGAGTCTGTCAATTTCCACATCCACTTTAGGCTTCATGGCATATGGAACTGATCTTGGCCTATAGAATCTGGGAGTAGCATCAGCAGCAACATGAATGGTAGCTTGGACCCCTTTTAATGTCCCTAGCTCTTCTTTGAAAACACACTCATGCTTTGAAAGCACCTGCTGTAGTGTCAATGTCTCTGTGGTGACATGTTTGATTTCATCCCAGTTCAATTTTATTTCCTCCAACCACCCTCTTCCTAGTAAGCTGGGGCCAGTACCTTCCACTACTAAGAGAGGCAGATTTTTATTTTGTCCATGATATTCCACTTGAACATCAGCAACTCCAATCACAGTGATCTTCTCCCCTGTGTACGTTTTGAGTTTAATGGGGGTGTCTCTCAGTTTAGGCACTTCAACGGTTTTCCACTTCCTATAGAATTGGGACCTGTTCATCAGAGTGACACTACATCCTGTGTCTAGTTCAAACGGTACCTTCAATCCATTTATTCCCATTTCCACAATGAAAGGCTCCACCTTCTTCATATTCGCCCCCTGTACACTGTACATTGAGAATGCTTGCTCTGCGTCTGCGCACTCACTTTCACTTTCTATCACTTGATTAGATCGGTAGCTAGAGCGTCTGGAGGTATTCGGTTTTCTGTCCGTCCTCTTTTCTGCAGCCCATGGCTTCTTTTTATTTCGGCACGCCCTCGCAATGTGGCCTATTATCCCACATGCATAACACTTTTCGTGTTTGAATTTACAGTCAAACGCTGCGTGTTTGCCTTGGCAACGATAACAGTCTCTATTGGCTGCTGCACCACGGCTTTCTGTTCTTTGAAATTCTACGCGCTCAGCGCTGCTCTCTTTTACTGTATGGCACGCAGTTGCGCCCCTTGTCTGCAAATCCAGTGCATTTCTATTTGCGGACTCCATGGCCTGGGCCAGTTTGAGTGCATTCTCAAACGTGAGATTAGGCTCTGATAACAATCTTATTTGTATCCTGTCATCATTAATCCCACACACCAGCCGATCGCGTAGCATTTGCGATAATGTATTCCCATAGTTACAGTCCAATGCTAGTTTTCTCAACTCAGCCACATATTCCCCCACTGATTCGGTAGGTTTTCTCA
Source organism: Salvelinus namaycush (assembly GCF_016432855.1). NCBI lineage: Eukaryota > Metazoa > Chordata > Actinopteri > Salmoniformes > Salmonidae > Salvelinus > Salvelinus namaycush. The sequence goes on along the minus strand of NW_024057827.1, from coordinate 67,428 downwards.
TGCGTGAATCAAACTTGAATCTTTGTACTATCTCACTGGGTTTGGGGTTGAAGTGATTTTTTAATAGTTCGACTAAATCTATGAATGACTTTTCTCCTGGTTTTTCTGGGCTCAACAGGTTTCTCATTAAGCTGTACGTCTGTGCACCGACAACGCTTATGAGTATGGATTTCTGTTTAGCGGCATCAGTTATTTCATTAGCAGCAAAGAAATGTTCCATTATTTCACAGTACTCCTCCCATTCCTGATTTTTAGGATCAAATGGTGGTAGCGAGCCTATTGTTGCCAAAGCCATCTTTTTCGATTGTTTCTCCCCTCACACAGTCAATAATTTGTCCTACCCGTATCCAGGGAATCAAGCCTTCAGAATCTTCCACCGGTCACTTGAGTCTCACCTCCCGCGTCGCACTCCAAACACTCCGTTAACTTCGTGGCAAAAAAATCCAACGCAGTTCTCCATAGTTATCCTCATCGCCAAATATGTAGTATCCTTAAAGGCTTCTTAGAGTTACGACTCATGAGACTTACGTACGGTTTAGTCTTTAATTGTAACTTAGATTTTACATTATCTTATGCACCTGGCTTAAACTCCTGAAGCTTTCTTAATCATGGTAATATAGGCAGACATAGGAAATAGCTACGGATAGCGGGAAGCAAACCCCCGTCTTGAGTCAATACTGCCATCTATTGGTAAACATAAATATACCAGGTTACTACAGATACTAGAATGTCAGTTGGATACTAGAATGTCAGTTGGATTCTAGATTGTCAGTTGGATACTAGATTGTCAGTTGGATACTAGAATGTCAGTTGGATACTAGAATGTCAGTTGGTTACTAGAATGTCAGTTGGATACTAGAATGTCAGTTGGATACTAGAATGTCAGTTGGATTCTAGAATGTCAGTTGGATACTAGAATGTCAGTTGGATACTAGAATGTCAGTTGGATTCTAGAATGTCAGTTGGATACTAGAATGTCAGTTGGATACTAGAATGTCAGTTGGATTCTAGAATGTCAGTTGGATTCTAGAATGTCAGTTGGATACTAGAATGTCAGTTGGATACTAGAATCTCAGTTGGATACTAGAATGTCAGTTGGATACTAGAATGTCAGTTGGATACTAGAATGTCAGTTGGATTCTAGAATGTCAGTTGGATACTAGAATGTTAGTTCACTAGAATGTCAGTTGGATACTAGAATGTCAGTTGGATACTAGAATGTCAGTTGGATACTAGAATGTCAGTTGGATACTAGAATGTCAGTTGGATACTAGATTGTCAGTTGGATACTAGAATGTCAGTTGGATACTAGAATGTCAGTTGGATTCTAGAATGTCAGTTGGATTCTAGAATGTCAGTTGGATACTAGAATGTCAGTTGGATACTAGAATGTCAGTTGGATACTAGAATGTCAGTTGGATACTAGAATGTCAGTTGGATACTAGAATGTCAGTTGGATACTAGAATGTCAGTTGGATACTAGAATGTCAGTTGGATACTAGAATGTCAGTTGGATACTAGAATGTCAGTTGGATTCTAGAATGTCAGTTGGATACTAGAATGTCAGTTGGATTCTAGAATGTCAGTTGGATTCTAGAATGTCAGTTGGATACTAGAATGTCAGTTGGATACTAGAATGTCAGTTGGATACTAGAATGTCAGTTGGATTCTAGAATGTCAGTTGGATTCTAGAATGTCAGTTGGATACTACAATGTCAGTTGGATACTACAATGTCAGTTGGATACTACAATGTCAGTTGGATACTACAATGTCAGTTGGAGACTAGAATGTCAGTTGGAGACTAGAATGTCAGTTGGAGACTAGAATGTCAGTTGGAGACTAGAATGTCAGTTGGAGTCTAGAATGTCAGTTGGATACTAGAATGTCAGTTGGATACTAGAATGTCAGTTGGATACTAGAATGTCAGTTGGATTCGAGAATGTCAGTTGGATACTAGAATGTCAGTTGGATACTAGAATGTCAGTTGGATACTAGAATGTCAGTTGGATACTAGAATGTCAGTTGGATTTTAGATTGTCAGTTGGATACTAGAATGTCAGTTGGATACTAGAATGTCAGTTGGATACTAGAATGTCAGTTGGATACTAGAATGTCAGTTGGATACTAGAATGTCAGTTGGATACTAGAATGTCAGTTGGATACTAGAATGTCAGTTGGATTCTAGAATGTCAGTTGGATACTAGAATGTCAGTTGGATTCTAGAATGTCAGTTGGATTCTAGAATCTCAGTTGGATACTAGAATGTCAGTTGGATACTAGAATGTCAGTTGGATACTAGAATGTCAGTTGGATACTAGAATGTCAGTTGGATACTAGAATGTCAGTTGGATACTAGAATGTCAGTTGGATACTAGATTGTCAGTTGGATACTAGATTGTCAGTTGGATACTAGATTGTCAGTTGGATACTAGAATGTCAGTTGGATACTAGAATGTCAGTTGGATACTAGAATGTCAGTTGGATTCTAGAATGTCAGTTGGATTCTAGAATGTCAGTTGGATTCTAGAATGTCAGTTGGATACTAGAATGTCAGTTGGATACTAGAATGTCAGTTGGATACTAGATTGTCAGTTGGATACTAGATTGTCAGTTGGATACTAGAATGTCAGTTGGATACTAGATTGTCAGTTGGATACTAGAATGTCAGTTGGATTCTAGAATGTCAGTTGGATTCTAGAATCTCAGTTGGATGCTAGAATGTCAGTTGGATGCTAGAATGTCAGTTGGATGCTAGAATGTCAGTTGGATGCTAGAATGTCAGTTGGATGCTAGAATGTCAGTTGGATACTAGAATGTCAGTTGGATACTAGAATGTCAGTTGGATACTAGAATGTCAGTTGGATTCTAGAATGTCAGTTGGATAATAGAATGTCAGTTGGATAATAGAATGTCAGTTGGATTCTAGAATGTCAGTTGGATAATAGAATGTCAGTTGGATAATAGAATGTCAGTTGGATTCTAGAATGTCAGTTGGATTCTAGAATGTCAGTTGGATAATAGAATGTCAGTTGGATACTAGAATGTCAGTTGGATAATAGAATGTCAGTTGGATAATAGAATGTCAGTTGGATACTAGAATGTCAGGTATATTCTAGAATGTCAGTTGGATACTAGAATGTTAGTTCACTAGAATGTCAGTTGGATACTAGAATGTCAGTTGGATACTAGAATGTCAGTTGGATACTAGAATGTCAGTTGGATACTAGAATGTCAGTTGGATACTAGATTGTCAGTTGGATACTAGAATGTCAGTTGGATACTAGAATGTCAGTTGGATTCTAGAATGTCAGTTGGATTCTAGAATGTCAGTTGGATACTAGAATGTCAGTTGGATACTAGAATGTCAGTTGGATACTAGAATGTCAGTTGGATACTAGAATGTCAGTTGGATACTAGAATGTCAGTTGGATACTAGAATGTCAGTTGGATACTAGAATGTCAGTTGGATACTAGAATGTCAGTTGGATACTAGAATGTCAGTTGGATACTAGAATGTCAGTTGGATTCTAGAATGTCAGTTGGATACTAGAATGTCAGTTGGATTCTAGAATGTCAGTTGGATTCTAGAATGTCAGTTGGATACTAGAATGTCAGTTGGATACTAGAATGTCAGTTGGATACTAGAATGTCAGTTGGATACTAGAATGTCAGTTGGATACTAGAATGTCAGTTGGATACTACAATGTCAGTTGGATACTACAATGTCAGTTGGATACTACAATGTCAGTTGGATACTACAATGTCAGTTGGATACTACAATGTCAGTTGGATACTAGAATGTCAGTTGGATACTAGAATGTCAGTTGGATACTAGAATGTCAGTTGGATTCGAGAATGTCAGTTGGATACTAGAATGTCAGTTGGATACGAGAATGTCAGTTGGATACGAGAATGTCAGTTGGATTCGAGAATGTCAGTTGGATACTAGAATGTCAGTTGGATACTAGAATGTCAGTTGGATACTAGAATGTCAGTTGGATACTAGAATGTCAGTTGGATACTAGAATGTCAGTTGGATACTAGATTGTCAGTTGGATACTAGATTGTCAGTTGGATACTAGAATGTCAGTTGGATACTAGAATGTCAGTTGGATACTAGAATGTCAGTTGGATACTAGAATGTCAGTTGGATACTAGAATGTCAGTTGGATTCTAGAATGTCAGTTGGATACTAGATTGTCAGTTGGATACTAGAATGTCAGTTGGATACTAGAATGTCAGTTGGTTACTAGAATGTCAGTTGGATACTAGAATGTCAGTTGGATACTAGAATGTCAGTTGGATACTAGAATGTCAGTTGGATACTAGAATGTCAGTTGGATACTAGAATGTCAGTTGGATACTAGATTGTCAGTTGGATACTAGAATGTCAGTTGGTTACTAGAATGTCAGTTGGTTACTAGAATGTCAGTTGGTTACTAGAATGTCAGTTGGTTACTAGAATGTCAGTTGGATACTAGAATGTCAGTTGGATACTAGAATCTCAGATGGATACTAGAATCTCAGATGGATACTAGAATCTCAGATGGATACTAGAATGTCAGTTGGATACTAGAATGTCAGTTGGATACTAGAATGTCAGTTGGATACTAGAATGTCAGTTGGATACTAGAATGTCAGTTGGATACTAGAATGTCAGTTGGTTACTAGAATGTCAGTTGGATACTAGAATGTCAGTTGGATTCTAGAATGTCTGTTGTATTCTAGAATGTCAGTTGGATAAGAGAATGTCAGTTGTATTCTAGAATATCAGTTGGATAATAGAATGTCAGTTGGATACTAGATTGTCAGTTGGATACTAGAATGTCAGTTGGATACTAGAATGTCAGTTGGATACTAGAATGTCAGTTGGATACTAGAATGTCAGTTGGATACTAGAATGTCAGTTGGATACTAGAATGTCAGTTGGATACTAGAATGTCAGTTGGATACTAGAATGTCAGTTGGATACTAGAATGTCAGTTGGATACTAGAATGTCAGTTGGATACTAGAATGTCAGTTGGATACTAGAATGTCAGTTGGATTCTAGAATGTCAGTTGGATACTAGAATGTCAGTTGGATTCTAGAATGTCAGTTGGATTCTAGAATGTCAGTTGGATTCTAGAATGTCAGTTGGATTCTAGAATGTCAGTTGGATTCTAGAATGTCAGTTGGATTCTAGAATGTCAGTTGGATACTAGAATGTCAGTTGGATACTAGAATGTCAGTTGGATACTAGAATGTCAGTTGGATACTAGAATGTCAGTTGGATACTAGAATGTCAGTTGGATACTAGAATGTCAGTTGGATACTAGAATGTCAGTTGGATACTAGATTGTCAGTTGGTTACTAGAATGTCAGTTGGTTACTAGAATGTCAGTTGGATACTAGAATGTCAGTTGGATACTAGAATGTCAGTTGGATACTAGAATGTCAGTTGGATACTAGAATCTCAGATGGATACTAGAATGTCAGTTGGATACTAGAATGTCAGTTGGATTCTAGAATGTCAGTTGGATTCTAGAATGTCAGTTGGATACTAGAATGTCAGTTGGATTCTAGAATGTCAGTTGGATTCTAGAATGTCAGTTGGATACTAGAATGTCAGTTGGATACTAGAATGTCAGTTGGATACTAGAATGTCAGTTGGATACTAGAATGTCAGTTGGATACTAGAATGTCAGTTGGATTCTAGAATGTCAGTTGGATACTAGATTGTCAGTTGGTTACTAGAATGTCAGTTGGTTACTAGAATGTCAGTTGGATACTAGAATGTCAGTTGGATACTAGAATGTCAGTTGGATACTAGAATGTCAGTTGGATACTAGAATGTCAGTTGGATACTAGAATGTCAGTTGGATACTAGATTGTCAGTTGGATACTAGAATGTCAGTTGGTTACTAGAATGTCAGTTGGTTACTAGAATGTCAGTTGGTTACTAGAATGTCAGTTGGATACTAGAATGTCAGTTGGATACTAGAATCTCAGATGGATACTAGAATGTCAGTTGGATACTAGAATCTCAGATGGATACTAGAATCTCAGATGGATACTAGAATGTCAGTTGGATACTAGAATGTCAGTTGGATACTAGAATGTCAGTTGGATACTAGAATGTCAGTTGGATACTAGAATGTCAGTTGGATACTAGAATGTCAGTTGGTTACTAGAATGTCAGTTGGATACTAGAATGTCAGTTGGATTCTAGAATGTCAGTTGGATTCTAGAATGTCAGTTGGATACTAGAATGTCAGTTGGATACTAGAATGTCAGTTGGATACTAGATTGTCAGTTGGATACTAGAATGTCAGTTGGATACTAGAATGTCAGTTGGATACTAGAATGTCAGTTGGATACTAGAATGTCAGTTGGATACTAGAATGTCAGTTGGATACTAGAATGTCAGTTGGATACTAGATTGTCAGTTGGATACTAGATTGTCAGTTGGATACTAGATTGTCAGTTGGATACTAGATTGTCAGTTGGATACTAGAATGTCAGTTGGATACTAGAATGTCAGTTGGATACTAGAATGTCAGTTGGATTCTAGAATCTCAGTTGGATGCTAGAATGTCAGTTGGATGCTAGAATGTCAGTTGGATGCTAGAATGTCAGTTGGATGCTAGAATGTCAGTTGGATGCTAGAATGTCAGTTGGATGCTAGATTGTCAGTTGGATGCTAGAATGTCAGTTGGATACTACAATGTCAGTTGGATACTAGAATGTCAGTTGGATACTACAATGTCAGTTGGATACTAGAATGTCAGTTGGATACTAGAATGTCAGTTGGATTCTAGAATGTCAGTTGGATACTAGAATGTCAGTTGGATACTAGAATGTCAGTTGGATACTAGAATGTCAGTTGGATACTAGAATGTCAGTTGGATACTAGAATGTCAGTTGGATACTAGAATGTCAGTTGGATACTAGAATGTCAGTTGGATACTACAATGTCAGTTGGATACTACAATGTCAGTTGGATACTACAATGTCAGTTGGATACTACAATGTCAGTTGGATACTACAATGTCAGTTGGATTCTAGAATGTCAGTTGGATTCTAGAATGTCAGTTGGATACTAGAATGTCAGTTGGATACTAGAATGTCAGTTGGATACTAGAATGTCAGTTGGATACTAGAATGTCAGTTGGATACTAGAATGTCAGTTGGATACTAGATTGTCAGTTGGATACTAGATTGTCAGTTGGATACTAGAATGTCAGTTGGATACTAGAATGTCAGTTGGATACTAGAATGTCAGTTGGATACTAGAATGTCAGTTGGATACTAGAATGCCAGTTGGATACTAGAATGCCAGTTGGATACTAGAATGCCAGTTGGATACTAGAATGTCAGTTGGATACTAGAATGTCAGTTGGATACTAGAATGTCAGTTGGATACTAGATTGTCAGTTGGATACTAGAATGTCAGTTGGATACTAGAATGTCAGTTGGATACTAGAATGTCAGTTGGATACTAGAATGTCAGTTGGATACTAGATTGTCAGTTGGCGACTAGAATGTCAGTTGGTGACTAGAATGCCAGTTGGATACTAGAATGTCAGTTGGATACTAGAATGTCAGTTGGATGCTAGAATTAGAGCCAGTTTTATACAGCAGGAAAATCATCCCGCAGCAATTGGAAATGTTATTATGTTTATTATAATTCTAATTAATAATGAATTTACTTTTTGTAGGGGTAGAAACACATTTGTTCATTAGGGCAAATTAAATCTGACATTTCAAATCGGAAATTACAATCTTTAGAAGCCTTTTCAAACTCAAATACACTCCACGTTTGCATGTACTTCTTTGAAGGAAAATTCTCAGCAGCAAAATATTGATCAAATTAAGATCCTACATATGTAGTCGCTGCGATAAATGTGTCTGGATGTGCATCCAGAATAGAACCCTATTCTCTATTTAGTCCACTGCTTTTGTCCAGAGCCTCGTAGGGAATAGGGTTCTAATTTAAGATGAGTCTCGGTGCTTGTCCTGTCTCTGAGCCGATGGAGAAGACCTTTCCTTCATTCTGAATCTGAAAGGTAAATAAAACTCCAGGAACTTTGCCTTTGCTGTTATTATAGCCTCAGAAACACAAGGAGGTTTTAGTGAACCATTATGGTTGAACATCTGCAGGAGATAAGATTTCACGTCTGATCTGGGACGCTCCATGTCACAGCATGTCTCACCTCATGGACAGATGTCGTTGAAATCAGCGACAGCCGATCACACTGATCCCCTAGTAATCATGTGCGATGATCCTCGGGGTGACACGGAGCTGTGGGAAACATGTCCGTCAGTACCTCCACCCACACCGGCAGACCCCTCAGAGCCTAATCCCCCCCACCCTCCAACCGCCACTTTCCCCTCCACCTCTCCTCTCGTCTCTCCTCCCTCCTCTCCCCCTCTCTTCCTGCTGACTCTCCCTCCCCATAAGCTGCCCTATACCCCTACCGCCACCTGCCCCCTCCTCTCTTCTCTCCTCCCTCCTCTCCCCCTCTCTTCCTGCTGACTCTCCCTCCCCATAAGCTGCCCTATACCCCTACCGCCACCTGCACCCTCCTCTCTTCTCTTCTCTCCTCCCTCCTCTCCCCCTCTCTTCCCCCTGACTCTCCCTCTCCCCACAAGCTGCCCTATACCCAACCGCCACCCGCCCTCTCCTCAGTCTCTCCCCCTCCTCTCCCCCTCTCTTCCTGCTGACTCTCCCTCCCCATAAGCTGCCCTATACCCCTACCGCCACCTGCCCCCTCCTCTCTTCTCTCCTCCCTCCTCTCCCCCTCTCTTCCCGCTTACTCTCCCTCCCCATAAGCTGCCCTATACCCCTACCGCCACCTGCCCCCTCCTCTCTTCTCTTCTCTCCTCCCTCCTCTCCCCCTCTCTTCCTGCTGACTCTCCCTCCCCATAAGCTGCCCTATACCCCTACCGCCACCTGCCCCCTCCTCAGTCTCTCCCCCTCCTTTCCCCATGTCCTTATCTCTCCCCATGCCAGCTCCGAACCCTCTTCATATATAGACTTCTCTCTCTCATACCCCATCCTACGACTCATACTGTATAAGTTTCTGTATACAGCAAATGGTTTGTACATAAGTAAGATACAGATGTTAAACATTACAACTAACAACCACTGTCACATGATGACCTTATTTATTTTATAATGCATGTTATGTTGCATTGCATTATGGTCATGGGAGGAGTTGCATGCCAATGGACAGTTCCCGATTTGTGTATCTCTCTCTCTGTACTTTCTGTCTGTGAAGTGGGAAGAAAAAGTATGTGAACCACTTTAGAATCACCTGGATTTCTGCATAAATTGTATCTGATCTTCATCTAAGTCACAACAATATACAAACACAGTCTGCTTAAACTAATAACACAAACAATTATAATTTTTCATATCTTTATTGAACACAACACGTAAACATTCACAGTGCAGGTTGGGAAAAGTACGTGAACCCTTGGATTTAATAACTGGTTGACCATCCTTTGGCAGCAATAACCTCAACCAAACGTTTTCTGTAGTTGCGGATCAGACCTGCACAACGGTCAGGAGGAATTTTGGACCATTCCTGTTTACAAAACTGTTTCAGTTCCACAATATTCTTGGGATGTCTGGTGTGAACCGCTCTCTTGAGGTCATGCCACAGCATCTCAATCGGGTTGAGGTCAGGACTGACTGGGCCACTCCAGAAGGTGTATTTTCTTCTGTTGAAGCCATTCTGTTGTTGGTTTACTTCTGTCTTTTGGGTCGTTGTCCTGTTGCATCACCCAACTTCTGTTGAGCTTCAATTGGCGGACAGATAGCCTTACATTCTCCTGCAAAATGTCTTGCTAAACTTGGGAATAATTTTTTGGGGCGATGATAGCAAGCTGTCCAGGCCCTGAGGCAGCAAAGCAGCCCCAAACCATGATGCTCCCTCCACCATACTTTACAGTTGGGATGAGGTATTGATGTTGTGCATTTTTTTCTCCACACATAGTGTTGTGTTCCTTCCAAACAACTCAACTGTAGTTCCATCTGTCCACAGAATATTTTTCCAGTAGCGCTGTGGAACATCCAGGTGCACTTTTGCAAACTTCAGACGTGCAGCAATGGGGTTTTTTGGACTGCAATGGCTTCTTCCGTGGTGTCCTCCCATGAACACCATTCTTGTTTAGTGTTTTACGTGTCGTAGACTCGTCAACAGAGATGTTAACGTGTTCCAGAGATTTCTTTAAGTCTTTAGCAGACACTCTAGGATTCCTCTTAACCTCATTGGGCATTCTGAGCTGTGCTCTGGACGTCATCTTTGCAGGACAGCCACTCCTAGGGAGAGTAGCAACAATGCTGAAATGTATCCATTTATAGACAATTTGTCTTTTAGAGATACTTTTGTAACCCTGCTGCTTGATGGACACCTCACTGATTCTGCTATCATTCTCTCCCACAACATCATAGAAGTCTCATTATAATTTCTATTGATGGTTGACATCTAGTGGAACCCCTAGGCAGTGCACAATCATTCATAACTCAAGGGGATTTCTTTAGGGACTCTGGTGAATACATACAAGCTCAGATTTGTGACTTCCTGTTTTGATTTCAACTCAGGGCACCTTTCATCCAAGCTACTCAATACTGCCCCTTCAGCCATAAGAAGTTAACAAGCTAGCTAAAATAGAGAGAGAAAAAAAAGCACATTAATTAAACAAAGTTGTATTTCCGACATCACTGCTTGGAAAAAGGATGCTCAGACGAGCGTGTGAATGCAGCTTTAATATAACTGTGTGTGTCACGTTCTGACCTTAGTTCCTTTGTTTTGTCTTTTGTTTTAGTTGGTCAGGGTGTGAGTTGGGTGGGTAATCTATGTTTTCTATTTCTGTGTTGGTTTTCTGTGTTTGGCCTGATATGGTTCTCAATCAGAGGCAGCTGTCAATCGTTGTCCCTGATTGGGAACCATATTTAGGTAGCCTGTTTTGTCTTTTGGTTTGTGGGTGTTTGTCTTCCGTGTCAGTGTTTGTCGCCACACGGTACTGTTTCGTTTGTTCACATCGTTTATTGTTTTGTTTAGTGTTCTGAGTTTAATTAAAAACATCATCATGAACACTTACCACGCTGCGCTTTGGTCCTCCTCTCTTTCTCCCGAAGACGATCGTTACAGTGTGTTAGTGTGGATTTTCAGTGAATGTATGTAACTCAAAAAAAGCTAATCTGCAGGAAAATTCTCAGCAACAATAGAGTTATCAAATTAAGATCCTATATATGTAGTGCTCCACCTTTGGTCCCTGGTAAAAAGTAGTGCTCTATATAGGGAATAAGGCTCAGGTCTAAAGTAGTGCTCTATATAGGGAATAAGGCTCAGGTCTAAAGTAGTGCTCTATATAGGGAATAAGGCTCAGGTCTAAAGTAGTGCTCTATATAGGGAATAAGGCTCAGGTCTAAAGTAGTGCTCTATATAGGGAATAAGGCTCAGGTCTAAAGTAGTGCTCTATATAGGGAATAAGGCTCAGGTCTAAAGTAGTGCTCTATATAGGGAATAAGGCTCAGGTCTAAAGTAGTGCTCTATATAGGGAATAAGGCTCAGGTCTAAAGTAGTGCTCTATATAGGGAATAAGGTGCCATCTGGGACGCAGACGATTCTCCAGCAGCCATGGAATGGATCATTATTTGAGAGCCAAGCACAGATTTTCATCACCCCTGAGTCAAGCTTTTGGAGATCTCAGGGCCGGCCCACCCAGTCCTAACTGAAGTGTGTTATCGTATTATGTGTTATAGCAACTCTTTCACTGCCCAGTAGTCAGAACTGGAACTCTCACAGTGTTCTGTGTGATATGCCCATCTGCTGTGACTACTGTTGTATACCATGTTGATATCCTCTTCTCTCTGTCTCTCTCTTTCTGTCTCTCTCTCTGTCTCTCTCTCTGTGTGTCTCTCTCTCTCTCTCTCTCCCTCTCTGTCTCTCTCTCTCTTTCTGTCTCTCTGTCTCTCTCTCCCTCTCTGTCTCTCTCTCTCTCTGTGTCTCTCTCTGTTCTCTCTCTCTCCCTCTCTGTCTCTCTCTCTCTCTTCTCTCTCTCTATCTTTCTCTCCCTCTCCTCTTTCCCTCTTCTCACTCTCTCTCTCCCTCTCCTCTCTCTCTCTCTCTCTCTCTTTATATCTCTCTCTTTATATATATATATATCTCTCTCTTTATCTCTCTCTCTCTGTCTCTCTCTCTTTTTCTCTCGCTTCCTATCTGTCTCTCTCTCTCTCTCTCTCTCTCTCTTTATCTCTCACTCTCCTCTCTCCCTCTTCTCACTCTCTCTCTCCCTCTCCTCTCTCTCTCTCTCTCTTTATCTCTCTCTTTATATATATATATATCTCTCTCTTTCTCTCTCTCTCTCTCTCTCTCTCTCTCTCTCTCTCTCTCACTCTCTCTCTCTTTATACCTCTCTCTCTCTCTCTTTATACCTCTCTCTCTTTATCTCTCTCTCTCTCTCTCTTTATACCTCTCTCTCTTTATCTCTTTCTCTCTCTCTTTCTCTTTCTCTTTATCTCTCTCTCGCTATCTTTCTCCTCTTCACATACTGTTGCTCTCTGCTAACCAAAGTACTTTCCTAGTCCTAACCTACTCTCCGGTGAGTACTGCAACGGTTTGTAAAACAATTTTCAGTTTGTAACGTCGCACTTTGGCTCATGAACATCCTGGTTTTGTTTGGTTCTTGGTAGTATCCCCTTGTTGATGATAATCTGTTTGGCATTTCTGGATTATTTTGTTCTCAGAAGTGTGAGGACCTCCTCCAGCCTCTCATGTAAGATTTGGGCTGATGCTGTGTTCCTCCCCTGCTTACAACACCAGAGCTGAACCAGAACATATTGACATACTTTAATCGAGGTGATTTAAAACGCTGATCTCAGAATATGTCATCGTGTTCACCGGAACATGGGGGCTAAAATGAAGATATGAGGAGAGGTCCAACTGATAATGATGCACCACATAAGTGGAGGGGTGGAGTGGTGGAGGGGAGGAGGGGTGGATGGGTGGGTGGAGGGGAGGAGGGGTGGATGGGTGGGTGGAGGGGAGGAGGAGGGGTGGATGGGTGGAGGGGTGGATGGGAGGAGGGGTGGAGGGGTGGAGGGGAGGAGGGGTGGGAGGAGGGGTGGAGGGGTGGAGGGGTGGGTGGAGGGGAGGAGGGGTGGATGGGTGGATGGGTGGAGGGGAGGAGGGGTGGGTGGAGGGGAGGAGGGGTGGAGGGGTGGGTGGAGGGGAGGAGGGGTGGATGGGTGGGTGGAGGGGAGGAGGAGGGGTGGATGGGTGGAGGGGAGGAGGGGTGGGAGGAGGGGTGGAGGGGTGGAGGGGTGGAGGGGTGGATGGGTGGAGTGGTGGATGGGTGGAGTGGAGGAGGGGTGGAGGGGTGGAGGGGAGGAGGGGTGGATGGGTGGGTGGAGTGGAGGATGGGTGGAGTGGAGGAGGGATGGAGTGGAGGATGGGTGGAGTGGTGGACTTGGATTCCTTTAGGGTCTTCACTCCTTACTGTGGCTAAGCCTGTAACAGGAGGAAGACATATTGAAAAAGAGCTCAAGAAAACACAAACATTTTCATCTGAGAGATTATACTCTGGGTAGACAGATGTTCTCACGGGGCCACAGTGATATGTTCACCTATAAATAGTCAAACACATGGTCCTGGGTTATGAGGGGGGAGGGAGGGTGGTGGTGGTGGTGGGGGGGGGTTCCTGAAGGGCTTCCAGCCATCTCTGAAAAGCAGATTACTCCACCAGACCACCCAACCTGGGTTCAAATAGTATTTAAAACCTTTTAAAGACTTAAACAGGATTTAATTGAGCTTGATTGAGCTTGCCTGGCACAATGGAACTAATTTAATCGTTGAATACTGTTTGAAGGTCTGCAAAGCGAACTGAGGAGAGTGGCGAGGTCTACAATACTAGACAAGTTAATGTGTATGTAATAATCCGTGGCGGGGATGGGCAACTGGCGGCCCCATTTTATAGGGCCACGGATCGATTACAAAATGGCCAAATGTGTAGAATTGTAGAAAATTAACTGTAAAGAGGCGAGGTATCAAATCAAGTGTTATTTGTGACACGCTTCGTAAACAACAGAAAGAAAAATTGAGAAATAATAGAAAAATAATAGAAAAATAATAGCACGAGGAGTAAATACACAAAGAGCAACGATAACTTTTAAAATGTATTTTTAAATCATCACTGTGTGTTTATTTCATGAAAATAACTCAAAATATATTTTGTATAATTTATTTTCCTGAGTCTCCTTTTTGTGATATACGCGGGGTACCAGTACTGAGTCCACGTGCAGCGGTATGAGGTAATATAGATTGATACACTATATATACCAGTGGCACCGTCGTAGGATGTCACCTTTCCAACAAGTCCGTCAAATTTTCTGCCCTGCTAGAGCTGCCACCAGTCTACTGTAAGTGCTGTTATTGTGAAGTGGAAACATCTAGGAGCAACAACGGCTCAGCCGTAAAGTGGTAGGCCACACAAGCTCACAGAATGGGACAGGGCGGAGTGCTGAAGCGCGTAGCGCGTAAAAATCATCTGTCCTCGGTTGCAACACTCACTACCGAGTTCCAAAGTCTCTGGAAGCAACGTCAGCACAATAACTGGTTGTCGGGAGCTTCATGAAATGGGTTTCCATGGCCGAGCAGCAGCACACAAGCCTATGATCACCAAGCACAATACCAAGCGTAGGCTGGAGTGGTGTAAAGCTCTCCACCATTGGACTCTGGAGTAGTGGAAATGCATTCTCTGGAGTGATGAATCACACTTCACCATCTGGCAGTCCGACGGACGAATCTGGATTTGGTGGATGCCAGGAGAACGCTACCTGCCCCAATGCGTAGTACCAACTGTAAAGTTTGGTGGAGGAGGAATTATGGTCTGGGGCTGTTTTTCATGGTTCGGGCTAGGCCCTTTAGTTCCAGTGAAGGGAAATCTTAACAATACAGTATAAAATTACATTATAGACGATTCTGTGCTTCCAACTTTGTGGCAACAGTTTGGGGAAGGCCCTTTTCTGTTTCAGCATGACAATGCCCCCTTGCACAAAATAACTAAGAACTAAGGGCGACCATGGCATCGATGACAGAGGGAAAAGCGTTTGTCCATGTACGCTGGTAAGAGTCTAGTATTTTATCAGAAAGTTGTTTTCATTGCAAGTTAAAGTGTACTGTTAGCTAGCTAGCTAGCTAATGTTAGCTGGCGGGCTCGCTAGCGAACGTTACATGTATGATCTGTGTAGTAATAGTATTAGTATCTCAGAAAGCTATTTGAATTACCAGTTATAGCCTTATGATAGCTAGCTAACATTGAACCTAGTTACTTAGCTTTAGCTACCTGCAGATTCATGCAATGTGCATGTTAGTATGGATTATGGTTCACAGTTTAGCTAGCTAGCTAGCTACATGTCTAAATAAAAATAATCCACTATGCATGTAACCATTTCACTGTACCGTTTACACCCTGTGTATCCTGTGTATGTGACAAATAAACTTAGATTTTATTTGATATAGTGTGTGTTTTACCAGAGACAGTACTGTGAAGAACATGACCTGCACCAACGTCAGATTAGCATATAAACCAAGGACTAGATAGAGTACATTTTTTACTACTGCTTTTTGCTATTACTTTCATCACTCACAGTCTTTAAACCGTTGGTTGTTTTGTACACCACTGTACTCCCTCTGTTTAGCACATGGCCTCTAATGTGAATCCTTAAAGAGATGGTTGGGGCTAAGGCTTAAGATGGTGTGAACGACACTGAATGGGTGTAGACAAAGCAGAGCTGCCCAGTAGGTATCCCAAAACATTCATGGGACATTTTCTCAAAAGTGGGTTTCAAAAGTCAACTTTCAAAGCAGAATTTGTTTCCCATTGTTCCTCAACTGCAGTTTATGATATACAATTTTCTAGCTCTGAGTCTCTACTTTTATCCAATGTAATAAAATAAAAACATTACAAATTTTGCAACATACGACCGAATCGAGGTGGTGGGTCACAATTTGGATTCTAAGCAATGCTGCCACTAACGAGTATGCCATCATCCCCAATTTTGAGAATATAGCTTTTTCCCCCAAAAGAATCTTGAAATATATATTGCCATGATGATTGGACGCATGGTTTTGCCATTTAATCCAATCAGAGCACCACATTGGATTGGGATTGGTATTACAGGCAGAAGAGATTTGAGACAGCATAAATGAAACTCTACAAGAAGGTCAAGAGTCCATGGACATCATTTGAGATTATGTTGTCTGTGTTATCTATGTCCCAAAATGCACCTATCAAATCAAATCAAATGTTATTTGTCACATGCTTTGTAAACAACAGGTGTAGACTAACAGTGAACTGCTTTGTAAACAACAGGTGTAGACTGTTGAAATTCTTTGTAAACGACAGGTGTAGACTAACAGCTAATTTACAGGTCTATTTCCAACAGAGTTACAGATAAATATAAAAACAAATATCAAATAAATAAAAAAATAGTGACACAAAGAAGAAATACATAATGAATAACAAATAACAATGATGAGTCAAAATAACAACATGGCTTTATACAGGAAGTAGATAACAACATGACTATATACAGGAAGTAGATAACAACATGACTATATACAGGAAGTAGATAACAACATGAATATATACAGGAAGCAGATAACAACATGGCTATATACAGGAAGTACATAACAACATGGCTATATACAGGAAGTACATAACAACATGGCTATATACAGGAAGTACATAACAACATGGCTATATACAGGAAGTAGATAACAACATGACTATATACAGGAAGTAGATAACAACATGACTATATACAGGAAGTAGATAACAACATGAATATATACAGGAAGCAGATAACAACATGGCTATATACAGGAAGTACATAACAACATGGCTATATACAGGAAGTACATAACAACATGGTTATATACAGGAAGTACATAACAACATGGTTATATACAGGAAGTAGATAACAACATGACTATATACAGGAAGCAGATAATAACATGGCTATATACAGGAAGTAGATAACAACATGGCTGTACACAGGGAGTACCAGGTAATAACATGGCTGTATACAGAAAGTAGATAATAACATGAATATATACAGGGAGTACCAGGTAATAACATGGCTATATATAGGGAGTATCAGGTAAGAACATGGCTATATACAGGGAGTACCAGGTAATAACATGGCTATATACAGGGAGTATCAGGTAAGAACATGGCTATATACAGGGAGTATCAGGTAAGAACATGGCTATATACAGGGAGTACCAGGTAATAACATGGCTATATACAGGGAGTATCAGGTAAGAACATGCCTATATACAGGGAGTGCCAGTACTGAGTCGATGTGCAGGGGTACAAGGTAACTGAGGTAGCTGTGTACAGTGCATCTACTGTATGTACATATAGGTAGGTATGAACTGACTTGGAAACAGGATAGATAATAAACAGTAATACCAGCATTTGGAATGAGTTAAACTATTTTGTGCAAAGGGGTTCATTCATATTCAGTAGTCTGGCTAGCTATTGGTTAATTATTTAACTAACTATTTAGCAGTCTTATAGCTTGGGGGTAGCAACTGTTCAGGGCTCTGTTGGTTCCACACTTGGTGCGTCGGTACCGCTTGCCGTACGATAGCAGAGAGAATAGTCTATGACTTGGGTGGATGGAGTCTTTGACAATTTTTAGGGCTTTTCTCAGTCACCGCCTGGTATAGAGGTCCTGGATGGCAGGGAGCTCGGCCCCAGTGATGTACTGTAGCACCAAGCAGTTGCCATACCAAGCGGTGATGCAGCCAGTCAACATGCTCTCAAAGGTGCAGCTGTAGAAATTTTGAGGATCTGAGTGGCCCTAGTCTACAGCACTAGACAAGTTGATGTCTCTGTAATAATCTCAGGAACCGTATGTAACACTCTAATGCACCGCTCTCCATTCAGATGATAACTTAAGCATAATCAAATAATGCTTCCTGAAAGATGCACCTCATCTAGGCAGCATATGGTGACAGGAAGCTGTTGGATGTTTTATCAGGATGCTCGGCAGTAAATACAATGGGCATTAGTTCCCTGGTATCATCCTGGTTTACAGTAAGCTTTCAGCAGTGCATTGTGTAATTAATCCCTTTGCCGTGTGAAACAACCCCTTCCCCTTATTACCACATCCTAGTTGAACTCAGTGGAAAATGTATTGAGGTTGTCTTTGTGTAATCTAAGTGAACAAGGCTTTAATCTCAGAACAGATGTATTTAGATGGTCTAGTCTACATGATATATAACGCCAAATTAACTATTGTACTGTAGGTATCGATAGACATTTTAACTTAGTTATTTGCAATATAGCCTACCTCAGTATTCTGGATGGATTAGTGTCTATAGATAGACTGGAGATAATATGTCTGTTATTATGATAGACACTGTCTGGAATAGTGTCTATCAGTGGAGGCTCCTCAGAGGAGGAAGGGGAGGACCGTCCTCCTCAGTGAGTTTCAGGGGGGGAATAGTGAAACATTAAAAAAGTTGTCCTTTTTAGATATAACTAAAACAAATATATTCACGTCACCAAATAATTGGTGAAAACACACTGTTTTGCAACAAATGTCTACAGTAGCCTCAACAGCACTCTGTAAGGTAGCACCATGGTGTAGCTGGAGGACCACTAGCTTCCGTCCTCCTCTGGCTACATTGACTTCAATACAAAACCTAGGAGGCTCATGTTTCTCACCCCCTTCCATAGACTTCCACAATAATCATGACAACTTCCAGAGGATTTCCTCCAATCAATCAGAGCTCTTGCAGCATGAACTGACATGTTGTCCACCCAATCAAACAATTAGATAATTAATCTAGTACTGAAAGCATTAGATACAGATAGCTAGCACTGCAGGATATAAAATGTGGTGAGTAGTTGACTCAAAGAGAGAGAAAGACGATAGTTGAACAGTTTTGAACCAATTAATTTCTTCAAAAATGAAGTAGAAGCGAGAGAGAGAGAGAGAAAGTTAGCTATATTCCTTTCTTTTTTTAAACTTTCACCTACTTAGCTAGCCAATGCAGCTAGCTAGTTTACCCTACTCAAACAACCGACTCAAACAGAGAGGGATGCAATGTTATTTAGCTGGCGATGGCTATCCAACACTGGAACTCTTTCAAGTCATGGTAAGTGTTTGATTTTATTAATTTATTGCCACCGGGGCCCGCCAGTGTAACTGCTAAACTGCTTGCTGCTGTCTACACTGTACTGCATGATTGTAGCGGGTTTACTAACGCGTTAGTTCTATTAGCTATGTTGACTTGACGTTAGCTAATATGCTGACAACGATGTAGGCTGTGTGTAGCGGTTAGCGGTTATTATATGAAGGTTTAACTTAGAAGGTTTTTTTCACCAGGTCACAGACAGCTGATGTGTTGTGCACTGAAGTCCACAAGCAAAGGGAAAAGTTGAAAGGAGGAGACAGCGTAGATGCAAGAAGGAATTATCCAACGATCAAAGGGATCATTCTGTTTATATGTGGCTGCTGTGAAAGTGAACTGTGTTTGCTTCCGTTCTCAAACGGAACGATACGGGGATAAATTTACCTTAATTTGTCTAATAGAAACTCTAGTTTGCAACTGCTCAACTAATGATTACGCCCTAGATCAGCTATATGCTTGAGTGTGCAAGGCGGTATTGAATCTGTCACCTTGATTACTCAGATTTCTCTTAACCTGTGCACCTATGTTGTACATTTTTATTCATAGGCTAAATTGTAGCAACCTCATCATGGGTATAGGGAAAATTGGAGTATCTTGTAGTAGCCTAAACCTATAGATGTTACATTGAACTGGGTGAATGGAATATGAATGAGTCACCCAATATGCTGTAATAGAAATAAGGCTGTGCTCATGGAAAAAATGATCATCCTCCCTCATCTTAAACGGTCTCTATAGATAGTCTGGAGATAATCTGTCTGTTAGTACGCTACACACTGCATGGATTAGTCTCTATAGATAGTCTGATGATAATCTGTCTGTTAGCATGATACACACTGCATGGATTAGTCTCTATAGATAGTCTGGAGATAATCTGTCTGTTAGTACGCTACACACTGCATGGATTAGTCTCTATAGATAGTCTGATGATAATCTGTCTGTTAGCATGATACACACTGCATGGATTAGTCTCTATAGATAGTCTGATGATAATCTGTCTATTAGCATGATACACACTGCATGGATTAGTCTCTATAGATAGTCTGATGATAATCTGTCTGTTAGCATGATACACACTGCATGGATTAGTCTCTATAGATAGTCTGGAGATAATCTGTCTGTTAGTATGATACACACTGCATGGATTAGACTCTAGAGATAATCTGTCTGTTAGTATGATACACACTGCATGGATTAGACTCTGGAGATAATCTGTCTGTTAGTATGATACACACTGCATGGATTAGACTCTAGAGATAGTCTGATGATAATCTGTCTGTTAGCATGATACACACTGCCTGCTTTACATGACATTTTAATCTTCAAATGTTAATCTCACATATCTTTATCAATAAAGGATTATTCTCAATGTTGACAGCATATCAATGCATCACGAAAAGGTCAACCTTATCATGACAGAATGCTGTTATCTCTTCACCCACCTAGCTACTGTAGTCTCCCGTCCTCCAGATAAGACAGTATTTTGCTTTATCTGCAATGTCAACGACGGCTGAAGCTCATCTCTACTTTATGTAGAGTGGCCAAGAGTGTGTCAGTACATTCCATTTGGAACTGTAATGACATAAACATCAATCTGCCTCAACTGCTGCTTAAATGACGGTGTAACCTTTACAGCCCTGTTAAAGAAAGACTAATGATTTCGATATAAAACAGTTAGAGAATGAGATCGAGAAGGAGAGAGAAAGAGAGCGAGAGAGAAAGAGAGCGAGAGAGAAAGAGAGCGAGAGAGAAAGAGAGCGAGAGAGAAAGAGAGCGAGATAGAGAGAGAGAGAGAGAGAGAGAGAGAGAGAGAGAGAGAGAGAGAGAGTTAGAAATAGAGAGAAAGAGAGAGCGAGAGAGAGAGAGAGAATTTGCTGTTATTTTTAATGCCCAGTCAAAGGTACGAGCAAGAGAGACACTTTATGTAAAAGTGTCTCAGACAGATATTTCCTACTATTTAAGAAGCACCATTAAAATATTCTGTGAAGTTTAACAGATAAAAAAAATCGCCCGGAACAACAACAGATTGAGAGCTGTAAAAAGCCTTTACTACCTAGTAACATTCTCCACATAATGGAAATATTTTACAATGCCTCCCATTTTTGGACCCTCGATCGACTATAAATTATATTGTGCAAGACACATCATCATCAGAGGTGGCATTAACTACCTTATATTAAACAGGTTCTCAGGGAAAAGAGGGAATTGACTTGCTATATATATATATATATATAGATATCTACCTTGGAACAAAATTCTATCTGCCACCATATTTAATGCTAAAAATATATATGAATTCTCGCTAGCATATGTTGGAATGGCTACAGATGCTGAAGCTAGCTGCTGGGCACAGTGATCATCATTCCTTGTCTATCGTTGTGTTAATAACAGGATTGGTCAAACTGTGACCTTTGTGAAGGGCTTGCTGTAACCCAGCTAGCAGCCAGTCAAACACTGTACAGTACTAGCCTGCAGCGGGTGTGAATATGCTAAGCCCTCATTTTTTATTTATTTATTTTGCTGAGATTTCATCGAGAGAAAAAAAATGAAATAGTTTGGAAACCTTTTTGGCTCGCAGGGCCTTCACTGGGTGAAGTCACAATGAGCTGAGGTCTAGAATGTTGGATGGCGTTATCTTAGTTTAACATATGTCAGATTCTGTTTTCAGAGGGGTTGTGTTTGTTCTGTGGCCCTTTTCACAGAGAGAACGAGAGCTTAGGCCAGCTGTACATCATCTCCAACCCAGACCCAGCACAACGCCATGCCACGCCACGCCACGCCACGCCACGCCACGCCACGCCACGCCACGCCACAACCGCCACCCAAAAAGGAAACAATATGTATTCTTTCCTCATATGCAAATAAGTCATGAACACGTGTTAAATCTAAAAGGTATCACGTTTGCTGGATTTGGACCGGTGTCACTGTAAAAACACATACTGTAGCTCTCAGCTGGTTCATAGAACCGAACAGAAAGTTGTCATGCAAAATACATAATACACAATGGAGGGTTGCATGTTGCCGCCCCTCCCTGATACATCCTCTGCCCCCCCGCCACCTGCCCAGCATGTGTCCCTGTTAGACAGATCCCTCCTATTGTCTACTGCCTCTAAACCAGGGCTCAGTTACCATTCAACCAAAAGATTAGAATCTGCTGCAAAATCACATTATTTATGTGTTAACTACGAAGGGGTTTAATATATGGGGTTTAACTACAAAAGGGTTTAATCAAATTGCACTTTTAAAGGCTTCCACGCATCACACCGAATGTGAATCTAGCGTTGTAAAATCAGAGAGCGCTTGGTTTGCAAATTACGTTCAGAAGTGCTAAGTACTCTCTCTCAGCTAGCAAACGCTATTGATGTGTCTGGGCCCTAAATTTCTTTTCACACTGACATAGATAATGAGATTCTCCAGAGAAATTACTGTAATGTAAACTTGCAAATTGCTCAGGAGGTTGTGCACACAACTCACCTGACAGTTGCCTCCCTCCAAACAGGTCAGTAGAAACAGAATTATTCCTACCGTAAAAATCCTAATAGCAGAGCAATGTTTTTTAAAAACAGCTAAAATGTATAGACATTTTCATTATACTTGTTTTATTTAGTTTTCACCTGGGAATTTTAGTAACAACCTGTTACATTCTGAAATGATCGCTGTAGCTTTAAGAACTTGTTTGTGTTCTTGATTGACATTTTACTGCATCGTTAGGAGACAGTAACATAACCATTTTGCTACACCCTCTATAACATCTGCTAAACTGTGTACACAACCAACACCGTTTTCCGTTGTAATTTGCGTTTACCTCATATAATGACTTTCATGATATTGATCAAATGAAGCCGGGTTTGTTTTAAGGTAACTTTAATACGCTGAAATTGAGTTAGTTATCTAAATATGGTTCAGCTAACGTCAGCATTCAGCTTACTAGTAGCGAGATATTATGAAGTAGCTAGTTAGCTACAGTAGCTAGTTAATCTTGTCCCGATGCCTCTCCTTAAACTTTTGTCAGTGAGAATAGCCTCTAAGTGTGATCAGTGGATATTCTGAAAGTGGCTCTGAGTGCAGGGGTAGTCTAGAGACATAGGGGAATGTACATTTATTTTCAAGGACAATGCCTAAAGTTCAGATATTGAAAGACTCAAAACTGATTTTAAGGGATTTGTCAGTTCCTCTTGTGAACAAAACAATCTGCTGGTTTGTTTCTTGGAATAATCTCTCTGGAGTTTATTAATGTCTAAACTTTCAATGCCTCATTTATTTATTAATGTCTAAACTTTCAATGCCTCATTTATTTATTAATGTCTAAACTTTCAATGCCTCATTTATTTATTCATGTCTAAACTTTCAATGCCTCATTTATTTATTCATGTCTAAACTTTCAATGCCTCATTTATTTATTCATGTCTAAACTTTCAATGCCTCATTTATTTATTAATGCCTAAACTTTCAATGCATAAACTTGACTATTTCAATGCCTGACATTCTTGTCCTTATTGCATTGAGGGTATCAGGTCAAATAAGGGCTCATTGTACATACAGTACCGTACATAAATACAGGAATTACTGTGAACCTCATCCTGCTCTCATTTAGGAAACGACATTATGCCACACTGCTCCAGGCCTGGAGTCTAAATTGGCAAGCTCTGTTTCATCATTGAAACAAATCGTATAAATTGTGAGCCGTTTCAAGAAGCTAGGCGTATGTCGCAGGTTACTACTTCACAGGAGAGGCATTTGAATGTTTTTTTGTATTTTTTGGGGGGCAGAAATTCCTTCTGAAACACGTGAACTTTCAGGTGCCTTAATAACAAACGTGTATGCCATCTGTAAACACTAATACAATTGTTAAATTACGAGCCTAGTTGGTTTAGCCACAGCAAATACAGGAACCTTCCCGCTAGCCATGATTGAGTGATATAATGGATGGGCTGGACATGCAGAGAGATGAGTTTGGATTGTTCTGCCATGTAGCTGATCAGTATGTGTCGATAATCCTCTTCTGCCACTGCTTTTTGGAAAGATATAGTGAAGAACTGAAAAAGTGTTGCATCGCTGCCCTGAAGTTAATAGCGTTATCGACAAAGGTCAGTGGGGAAAGGTTGTGATGGACTACTTTCTGGAGGACAATAGTGCCATGCTGACTCTCTCTGACTCTGAAAATGAATCAGACGATGAAGAAATCCCTGATTTAGGTTAAAAAAAACAACATTTTAATTGAACCAGACATTGTAGAGTCTTCTGATGATGGCGATGTGGGAAGAAATGGTGATCAACAGTGGAATGCCCGGTGGAAGCAGAGAGATGATTACCAAATACGGAGAGTCAAAAAGAGAACACAGGAGGCTGTTGTATAAAACAACTGTCTCTGGATTACATCTTCAAGCTAAGGGCAACCATGGCGTCCATGACAGAGGGAGAAGCGTTAATTCATGTATACAGGTAAGAGTTTAGCTACATTTTCAGATATTATACGTTTCTGATTTTGTCAGAAAGTAATTTTCATTGCAAGTTAAAGCGTACTGTTAGATAGCTAGCAAGCTATCGTTACGTGTATGATCTGTGTAGTAATATTATTAGTATCTCAGAAAGCCATTTGCATTACTAGTTATAGCCATATGTTAGCTAGCTAACATTGAGCCTAGTTTGATATAGTGTGTGTTTTACCAGAGACAGTACTGTGAAGAACATGATCTCCACTAACGTCAGATTAGCATATAAACCAAGGACTAGATAAAGTACATTTTTTACTACTGCTTTTTGCTATTACTTTCATCACTTTTAGTCTTTAAATCGTTGATTATTACACTAGTGTTTAGCACATAGCCTTACATGTGAATCCATAAAGAGATGGGTGGGGCTATGGCTTAAGAGGGTGTGAACGATGCTGAATGGGTGTAGACAAAGGAGAGCTGCCCAGTAGATGTACCAAAACATTCACGGGCCATTTTCTCAAAACTTTCAAAGCAGAATTACTTTCCCATTGTTCCTAAAATGTAGTGTATGATATACAATTTTCGAGTTCTGTCTCTACTTTTATCCAAAACTCCATTTCAAATTATGGGACATAAGACCGGCAGGGGCGGCAGGTAGCCTAGTGGTTAGAGCATTGGGCCAGTAACCGAAAGGTTGCTTGGTCAAATCCCTGAGCTGACAAGGTAAAAGTCTGTCATTCTGCCTCTGAACAAGGCAGTTAACCTGCTGTTCCCAGGCTGTCATTGTAAGTAATAATTTGTTATTAACTGTCTTGCCTAGTTAAATATAGATAAAAGACCAAATCAAGGTGGTGGATCACATTCTGGATTCTAAGCAATGCTGCCACTACTGACGATGCCATCATCCCCAATATTGAGAATATAGCTTTTTCCCCAAAAAATAATCTTGAAATATATATTGCCATGATGATTGGACGCATGGTTTTGCCATTTAATCCAATCAGAACACCACATCGGATTGGGATTGGTATTACAGGCAGAAGAGATTTGAGACAGCATAAATGAAACTCTACAAGAAGGTCAAGAGTCCATGGACATCATTTGAGATTATGTTGTCTGTGTTATCTATGCCCCAAAATGCAATGCGTTGCGTCATGCCTAAAAGCAGCACTTAGTCATGGTATATTAGGCATATACCACACCCTCTCGGGACTTATTGCTTAAAAATGCAACTATGAATTCGTATTGTACTTGTCACATGCTTTGTAAACAACAGGTGTAGACTAACAGTGAAATGCTTTGTAAACAACATGTGTAGACTAACAGTGAAATGCTTTGTAAACGACATGTGTAGACTAACAGTGAAATGCTTTGTAAACGACATGTGTAGACTAACAGTGAAATGCTTTGTAAACGACATGTGTAGACTAACAGTGAAATGATTTGTAAACAACAGGTGTAGACTAACAGTGAAATGCTTTGTAAACGACATGTGTAGACTAACAGTGAAATGCTTTGTAAACGACATGTGTAGACTAACAGTGAAATGCTTTGTAAACGACATGTGTAGACTAACAGTGAAATGCTTTGTAAACGACATGTGTAGACTAACAGTGAAATGATTTGTAAACAACAGGTGTAGACTAACAGTGAAATGCTTTGTAAACAACAGGTGTAGACTAACAGTGAAATGCTTTGTAAACAACAGGTGTAGACTAACAGGGAAATGCTTTGTAAACAACAGGTGTAGACTAACAGGGAAATGCTTTGTAAACAACATGTGTACACTAACAGTGAAATGATTTGTAAACAACAGGTGTAGACTAACAGTGAAAATGCTTTGTAAACGACATGTGTAGACTAACAGTGAAATGCTTTGTAAACGACAGGTGTAGACTAACAGGGAAATGCTTTGTAAACAACAGGTGTAGACTAACAGGGTAATGCTTTGTAAACAACAGGTGTAGACTGTTGAAATTCTTTGTAAACAACAGGTGTAGACTAACAGCTAATTTACAGGTCTATTTCCAACAGAGTTACAGATAAATATAAAAAAATATCAAATAAAAACAGAAATAGTGACACGAAGAAGAAATACATAGTGAATAACAAATAACAATGACGAGTCAAAATAACACCATGGCTATATACAGGAAGTACATAACAACATGGCTATATACAGGAAGTAGATAAAAACATTACTATATACAAGAAGCAGATAATAACATGGCTTTATACAGGGAGTACCAGGTAATTACATGGCTATATACAGGGAGTATCAGTACTGAGTCGATGTGCAGGCGTACGAGGTAATAGCATGGCTATATACAGGGAGTACCGAGTCGATGTGCAGGGGTACGAGATAATGGTCTGGGGCTGTTTATGATGGTTCCGGCTAGGCCTCTTAGTTCCAGTGAAGGGAAATCTTAACAGTGAAGCCTACAATGGCTTTCTAGATGATTCTGTGCTTCCAACTTTTTGGCAACAGTTTGGGGAAGGCCATTTCCTGTTTCAACATGACAATGACCCTTTGTACAAAGTGAGGTACATACAGAAATTATTTGTCGAGATCGGTCTGAAAGAACTTGACTGGCATGCACAGAGCCCTGACCTCAACCCCATCGAACACCTTTGGGATGGGCTCACTAATGCTCTTGTGGCTGAATGGGAACAAGTCCCCGGCGCAATGTTCAAACATTTAGTGGAAAGCCTTCCCAGAAGAATGTAGGCTGTTATGGCAGTAAAGTGGGGACCAACTCCATATTAATACCCATTGATTTTGTAATGAGATGTTTGACGAGCAGGCGTCCACATACTTTTGATCATGTAGTGTAGGTACAGGTAAAGTTACTAGGCAACAGGATCGATAACAGAGAGTAGCAGCAGAGTATGTGGTGAGTGTGAAAGGCAGAATGCATGTGTGCTTGTGCAGTGGTGTAAAGTACTTAAGTAGTTATTTTGTGGTATCTGTTCTTAACTTTACTATTTATATTTTTGACTACTTTTACTTTTACCTCACTACATTCCTATAAGAAAAGATTGGTCTTTTTACTCCACACATTTTCCTTGACACCCAAAAGTACTCGTTACATTTTTAATGGTTAGCAGGACAGGAAAATAGTCCAATTCACACACTTATCAACCGAACATCCCTGGTCATCCATACTGCCTCTGATCTGGTGGAGTCACTAAACAGAGAACATCCCTGGTCATCCCTACTGCCTCTGATCTGGTGGACTCACTAAACAGAGAACATCCCTGGTCATCCCTACTGCCTCTGATCTGGAGGACTCACTAAACAGAGAACATCCCTGGTCATCCATACTGCCTCTGATCTGGAGGACTCACTAAACAGAGAACATCCCTGGTCATCCCTACTGCCTCTGATCTGGAGGACTCACTAAACAGAGAACATCCCTGGTCATCCCTACTGCCTCTGATCTGGAGGACTCACTAAACACACATGTTTTGTTTGTAAATTATGTCTGAATGTTGGAGGGTGCCCGTGGCTTTCCGTAAACTTAAAAAACAAGAAAATTGTGCCATCTGGTTTGCTTAATACAAGGAATTTGAAATGATTTATACTTAAGTATATTTTAAACCAAATACTTATACTTTTACTCAAGTAGTATTTTACTGGGTGACTTTTACTTTTACTTGAGTCATTTTCTATTAAGGTATCTTTACTTTTACTCAAGTATGACAATTGAGTACTTTTTACACCACTGGGCTTGTGCTATATAGTGTGTGTGTGTGTGGGTGTATGTAGTGTGTGTGTGTGTGTGTGTGTGTGTGTGTGTGTGTGTGTGTGTGTGTGTGTGTGTGTGTGTGTGTGTGTGTGTGGTGTGTGTGTGTGTACAATGTAGAAAATATTACAAATAAAGAAAAACCCTGTAATGAGTAGATGTGTCCAAACTTTTGACTGGTACTATAAGTATGAATTATTTTTACATAAATTGTTACGGCTGTATTGTTTTAATAAATCCCCAATACTGTTGTGGGTCCATCAGCGCCGTCAACATTGTGTGAATAACAAACACATAAACAACACATAAGGGTTAATAGACACAAGATACAAATGGAATGCAGTACAATCATTGACGTGGGGAAACTCTACAGATCAAATGAGAATGGGCTTATATACTCACAGGCAGATATGACACTTTAACAGGACGTTGGAGAATTGGCAATTCTTCTTCGTGAAAACTGGAAAAGTGAACGAGGGACTACACTACACTCCAGCCAACCCTAGTTATAGACTGTTCTCTCTGCTACCGCACGGCAAGCGGTACAGTAGCGCCAAGTCTAGGTCCAGGATTCTTCTAAACAGCTTCTACCCCCAAGCCATAAGGGGGTAGAACATTTAATCCTGAACATTTAATCAAATGGCTACCCAGACTATTTGCATTGCCCCCCCTCTTTTACGCTGCTGCTACTCTTTGTTTATTATCTATGCATAGTCACTTTAATAACTCTACCTACGTGTACATATTACCTCAAATACCTCGACTAACTGGTGCTCCCGCACATTGACTCTGTACCGGTACCTCCCCGTATATAGCCTCGCTATTGTTATTTTACTGCTGCTCTTTAATTATTTGTTACTTTTATTTCTTATTTTTGTAGGTATTTTTCTTAAAACTGCATTGTTGGTTAAGGGCTTGTAAGTAAGCATTTCACTGTAAGGTCTACACCTGTTGTATTCGGCGCATGTGACAAATTACATTTGATTTGATTTGATTTGACATAGGTAAAGTTTCACAGCCGTGAAAATATAGACTCTCTAATCAAGGGTCGACCGGCCCGGTTACAGGTTGACACCCGCTGTGGACAGTGTCAGGACAGTATTGGTTGTTGATATGTAATTCAGACTAACAATCTTACAATAATCAGTTACTGGCACCAGTTTCACACAAACACAGCGTCACCCAAAGGTAAATTAAATGCAATGTGGTATTTATGTGTATGTTAGCTGAGTGTCGTCTGGTTCAGTTGTGTTTCTGTTATGATGGAGATGAAACAGGGAAAAGGTCAGTGGTCCTGACCATCCATTTTGATACGTAAATTGTTTAGAAAAGTGGTCAAATGTCCAATAGCGCGTTTGGCGCCATTTCCTTCCTTAAAACACAGAAGACATTAGGCTAAATATCTCTCTCTTCTCCCCCTTTCTTAGAATCAGCACATTTGGTGACAGGATGTCTGGTTGACTGGTTGACTAATCCTGTGTAACACATGCGATTTGTAAAAGTGTCTACATTTGACTCCCTTGGGATACTTAAGGGTCGTAGGTCGAGGAGGAGGTGATAGAACTGGTTTGTATAAATAATCAAAGACAGGATGGGGGTCTGTTTTTACTCCTTCTTCTTGGTAAATAGTATGGTCTACAGCGTATCATGAGGTATTCTAACTCAGGTGAGCAAAAACTGGAGACTTAACGTTAGAGATTGTGCACCAGCTGTTGTTAACAAAGAGACACACCCCTCCTCCTTTTGTCTTACTGCTGTCCGGTCTTGATGATACACAGAAAAGATGTATATTATCCATGTTCTTGTTCAGCCACGACTTGGAGAAACATAGAATATAAACAATATTCAGGTCCCGTTGATAAGTCATAATAAATTACGGCGTAGACATTATGTACAACAACAAAAAGTTATGATCAGTGTAAAAATACACAAAATAGCAGAATTGGTCATCAGTCCGTAAGACAGGTACTATCCACAGCAAAAAGCAGTGTACTATATAGGGAATAGAGATCCATTTGGGAAGCAGACATTAAGGAATAGGAAGTCCTATCTGTGAGTAGAAGAGAGATGTTTACCACAGAAGAGCTTCAAACACTAAAAAATAACAATCACAATCATAAAATGTAATTTAGTCTTACTTATATTGTAAACGTGTTTTTCCGAAACCTAAGTTAGAGCTTGGTTTGATTACATATTAGGCTACATCTGGTATCTTGGTATGGTTATAAATTGTACAACTTAGCTAGGCTACTATAGGTCCAAAAAATGTGATTCTATCTTAGGAAGGAGATTGAGATTGACACCTTGGTTGGGATCATTCTAATGAGCAGGTTGAAGTAATGCGGCGATGCCCAAGACCCCGAGGTATGTTGTGACAAGTGAACTGAGACTAACCAACATGGTATAAATGACGTCTACGTAGGCCACAGACTTCTATACGGACATCTTGTCGCGACACAACTCTCGTTTTTTTTATTTTGTCACAAATCAATGTCAAATCCATGCGACTTTCAATTGTCCTTTTTCACTTTGCTCTTAGCTATGAGCTCCACAAGCCTTGTCCAGTTGGGATGCCTGTTTTTTTTTATGCCAGGTTATTTTCAGACTCACGTCCGTAGCCTCGGGTTTTCAACCCAGCATGAAAGCTGGCTTTTGTGGATATTTGACACAGCTACAGCTGGTATGAATGTTACGTGATATTATGTGGTTGTAGGGGATGTGTGTATATTATATTGTGTTGACGCTAAGATGGTAGAGGATAAGAAGGTTCATTGTTACAAAAAAAGGAAGAGAAACCCATCTGGGTCATGCTGATGTCGGCGTGTCTTCCCTGCCACAAGACGATAAGTAACGTGCACATTTATCTGCGATGCGGTACTTTGTGTTTGTTTAATAGTATAAACTGTCGTCCTGAGTGTTAATACACCCATCCAGTGTCCGTGAAACAGCTGCTCCTGTAAGTTTCACGTTAATGTAAAAAAATTACTTGACCTTAATACCTTGACCCTTAGTAACTTGACCCTTAATAACTTGACCCTTAATTACTTGACCCGTAATAACTTGACACTTAATAACTTGACCTTAATAACTTGACCTTAATAACTTGACCCTTAATAACTTGACCCTTAATAACGTGACCCTTAATAACTTAACCCTTAATAACTTGACCCTTAATAACTTGACCCTTAATAACTTGACCTTTAATAACTTGACCTTAATAACTTGACCTTTAATAACTTGACCTTAATAACTTGACCCTTAATAACTTGACCCTTAATAACTTGACCCTTAATAATTTCATCCTTAATAACGTGACCCTTAATAACTTGACCCTTAATAACTTTACCTTAATAACTTGACCCGTAATAACTTGACCCTTAATCATTTGAGAACCAGACAGATCTGTGGTCAGCAAATTAAAATACCTAATAGATCATTTATAACGGACAAGAGTGGAGGACTACTAGATGATTGAAAACAGACAGGACTGAAGGACTACTAGAAAATGTATAACAGAATGAACTGAAGGACTATCAGATGATTTATAACAGACAGGACTGAAGGACTACTAGATTATTTATCAAGCACAGGTACAGTAGGGACATTAGGTAGAGTAGGCACATTAGGGACATTAAGTGCAGTTACATTAGGGACAGTAGGGACATTAGGTAACCCTAAACGTAACCGCTAAGCTTAAAATAGCCCTTTTCCTTGTTTTACTATCATTGCGAGGCCATCTAATCCCCAAAAGGATAGTAAAACCAAACACACACACGTATGCTGACATGTTAAAACATACAAACAGACTCATTTGTTTTCTCACATGCACACACACACGCACGCACACAGAGATAAAAGCCAGCCTGGACTGATTTGACCTCTAGCCAGCCTGGACTGATTTAACCTCTAGCCATCCTGGACTGATATGACCTCTAGCCAGCCTGGACTGATATGACCTCTAGCCATCCTGGACTGATATGACCTCTAGACAAACAACTGGAAACATAAATGCCTTACGGTTACTGTAGCTTTGCTGCTTCTCACTGATTTAATTAGTGGAATATTTCTGTGCAAAGACACACACACACACACACACACAGACACACACACACTCTACACGGGATGTTAAGGATGAGACTAATGGCTGATGTTAGCCAGGCTGGAGACTGTACCAGTGACATCTCTGACATGTTATCCCAGAGCTGAATTACTCTGGTAGGATGAAGCAGTACAGTTCATAAAGACACGGCACTTGTCCCTTTACATATCCACCACGTCAAAGTGAGCAGCTACAACAACGCCTGTTTTGTTTTTAGCGTTAATTAATATCTCCGGTAATACTAATGCAATGTATCATTTGACGAGACGCTGAAATATCAGGGTACTTGAAGGCGTTTGGTGGGAGTGGTATAAATACTATAGCCGAGTGGGTGGAGAGAGAGAAGAGAGTCTGCCACAGGGTTTGGCCTTCGCTGCCTTGTGTTCTATTCAACCAACCGATCTTACAACAACAGCAGGATCAATTGATTGGGGAAAACACATTGAGATGGAGTTGCACAGATCCCAATAAGGAAATATAAAAACCAATACAATAACTGGCTTTCACAATGAATAAATAAATACATTATAAATTAAATACATTATAAATTAATCCGTTTATTTTCCGCTGAATTAAGAGAGACTCAATGTTTCTGCACATTTGAATGTATTTGAACATATGAAATTACAAATTGAACACTACTGGTTAATTCTAGACCAACCCTAGTTCTTTGCCACTGTCAATGTGATCTGTAGGGTCTACTATATCAACAAAAACACATCATTACATCAGAGACCTTTAAAACCTATTCAATCAAACATGATTTCTGGAACTATTCAAAAACATCAATTATATGTCATCAGTGTAATTTATACCGAATTTCATACACAGTCTTGGTACATGTTCATACCAGGTAATATTTATTCCATATTTATTATTTATCTCAGTCATTAATGACACATAGATGTGTAAATCTATAGCCCAGGACCCCAGACTGCCTGACTGCCATATATATATATATATAGTTCTGATAATACATTGCCGTACAGATGTTTGCATGTATGTCCACTCTGCTCTGCTCGCATTACAATCACTGTACTAACCAACTGTTTCATTGTAATCCTTTCGACATTCGGAGGGACGGAGGGAATACAATTAAACAGATATGCTTATCTAATCTATTTATTAAAGAACCATATCTGAAATATAATCCTAATATGTTATCAAGTGGAGCGGGGAGGGTTTGGTATGAAGGTACACAGCAGAGCAATCCAGGTGTACTGAGCCTAAAATACTTGAGGATTATAGAAAAAGGTTCATTGTTTTAAATAACACAAAAGCAGATTTCATTAGTCTGAAACGACCATCTGGGAGACGATACTTCTATTTGATTTATTTATCACTATATCCCTCGTATTACAATTATTATTATTATTTTATACCGCAGGGAGATTCTGAATGAAATGTCTGGTAAAACCGACCATTGGCTTATTCATTGACATTTGACTGGTTCCAAATTAGATAGAGGAATGGGGTTAAGATAAACAAGCAGAATTATACCCTCTAAAAAACCTGTTATTTCTGGTATAGACTACAAGCAGCAATTCAGGGCCCCATGTATTATTCGTAGTAAAATTGTGTCCCATAAATGTAGGCCTACACTACAAAAGATTGTGAGCTCTACCTAATTTCCTGTTGTCCTGAAACGACTTCCTCTCCTCTGACCCCAAAAGCTCAACTCAAACGCAGCATTTAGAAGAAGAAGAAAATAAAAAAAACTCTAAAAGTCAGAAAAAGAGAATGCTGACAGAAAGACACCAACAAACAGGACAGCGTCTCCTCATACATAGCATTGTAACTCGTCACCATCCGTTCCCTGTGGCAGCAGCCAGAGCGTTTTTTGGAAGCGGCGCTTGCAGCAGCAGCAGCTTTCTGTGACAGGTACGCCAGAGAGCATCAACACATCCAGGCCAGACAGACAGAGCCCTGATCCAGCCGTACGGAGCTCACCGCCTGTAGGTTCATCCGTCCTGACGGACATTTGCTGTTTGTTGCCTGCGGGATTATCTATCCCTCTGTCTGCTGGATGAAACAAAGAATGTTTTCTGTTCCAGATGCTACTGTTACATCTCCTCTCATCTCCTCTATTCTCCTCTCATCTCCTCTATTCTCCTCTCATCTCCTCTATTCTCATCTCATCTCTCCTCTCTATTCTCATCTCCTCTCCTCTATTCTCCTCTCATCTCCTCTATTCTCCTCTCATCTCCTCTATTCTCCTCTCATCTCTCCTCTCTATTCTCATCTCCTCTCCTCTATTCTCCTCTCATCTCCTCTATTCTCCTCTCATCTCCTCTATTCTCCTCTCATCTCCTCTATTCTCATCTCCTCTCCTCTATTCTCCTCTCATCTCCTCTATTCTCCTCTCATCTCTCCTCTCTATTCTCATCTCCTCTCCTCTATTCTCCTCTCATCTCCTCTATTCTCCTCTCATCTCCTCTATTCTCCTCTCATCTCTCCTCTCTATTCTCATCTCCTCTCCTCTATTCTCCTCTCATCTCCTCTATTCTCCTCTCATCTCCTCTATTCTCCTCTCATCTCTCCTCTCTATTCTCATCTCCTCTCCTCTATTCTCCTCTCATCTCCTCTATTCTCCTCTCATCTCTCCTCTCTATTCTCATCTCCTCTCCTCTATTCTCCTCTCATCTCCTCTATTCTCATCTCATCTCCTCTCATCTCCTCTATTCTCATCTCATCTCCTCTATTCTCATCTCCTCTCCTCTATTCTCCTCTCATCTCCTCTATTCTCATCTCATCTCCTCTCATCTCCTGTCATCTCTTCTATTCTCATCTCCTCATCTCCTCTCCTCTCATCTATTCTCATCTCCTCTCTATTCATCTCATCTCCTCTATTCTCATCTCCTCTCATTTCCTCTATTCTCCTCGCATCTCCTCTCATCTCCTCTCCTCTGTTCTCCTCTCATCTCCTCTCCTCTCATCTCCTCTATTCTCATCTCCTCTATTCTCATCTCCTCTCATCTCCTCTATTCTCATCTCCTCTCCTCTCTTCTCTTCTCCTCTCATCTCCTCTTCTCTCCTCTCTTCTCCTCTCATCTCTTCTCCTCTCTTCTCTTCTCATCTCCTCTCCTCTCTTCTGTCTTCTCCTCTCTCCTCCTTTCCTTTCCTTCCCTCTCCTCTCATCTTTTCTCATCTCCTCTTCTCTATTCCCCTCTCCTCTCTTCTCATCTCCTCTCCTCTTCTTTCATCTGCTCTATTCTCATCTCTTCTCTTCTCCTTGACTCTCCTCTCTTCTCATCTCCTCTCCTCTCTTCTCCTCTCTTCTCATCTCCTCTCCTCTTCTCTCTTCTCCTCTTCTGTCTTCTCCTCTCTCCTCCTCTCCTTTCCTTCCCTCTCCTCTCTTCTTTTCTCATCTCTTCTTCTCTATTCTCCTTTCCTCTTCCCTCTTCTCTTCTCATCCAATCTCCTCTCCTCTTCATCTCATCTCCTCTCCTCTTCTCTCTTCTCCTCTTCTGTCTTCTCCTCCTCTCATTTCCTTCCCTCTCCTCTCATCTCCTCTTCTCTATTCTCCTCTCCTCTCCTCTTCCCTCTTCTCTTCTCATCCAATCTCCTCTCATTTTCATCTCATCTCCTCTTCTCTCTTCTCCCCTCCTCTCCCCTCCTCTCCTTTCCTCACATCTCTTACCTCACATCTCTTACACATCTCCACTCTTCTCATCTCCTCTCCTCTTCTTGCTTCTCCTCTCTTCTCCTCTCCTCTCTTCTCCTCTCTTCTCATCTCCTCTCCTCTTCTCTCTTCTCCTCTTCTGTCTTCTCCTCTCTCCTCCTCTCCTTCCCTCTCCTCTCTTCTTTTCTCATCTCTTCTTCTCTATTCTCCTTTCCTCTTCCCTCTTCTCATCCAATCTCCTCTCCTCTTCATCTCATCTCCTCCCCTCTTCTCTCTTCTCCCCTCCTCTCCTTTCCTCTCATCTCTTATCCTTTCTTCTCATCTCCTCTCCTCTTCTCTCATCTTCTATTCTCCTCTCTTCTCCTGGCCTGTCCTGTCCTGTCCT
Source organism: Salvelinus namaycush (assembly GCF_016432855.1). NCBI lineage: Eukaryota > Metazoa > Chordata > Actinopteri > Salmoniformes > Salmonidae > Salvelinus > Salvelinus namaycush. Next base: position 30,942 of record NW_024057827.1, on the reverse strand, counting down.
GACCACCGGAGAGCCAATACGACACAAATAATAATTGTTTAATGTGTTATGTGTATTGTGTACGAAGGTCGAGTACAAAACAAAATGGCCACTGTGGATGGACGAAATGCTATTGTCAATTTAAAAAAATTGTAAACAGGTCATTTGGGCAATGGGCATTGTGAGTTCTCGAGTCAGCCAAGTCACCTGTATAACACTGGTCATTGTGAGTTCTCGAGTCAGACAAGTCACCTGTATAACACTGGTCATTGTGAGTTCTCGAGTCAGCCAAGTCACCTGTATAACACTGGTCATTGAGTTCTCGAGTCAGCCAAGTCACCTGTATAACACTGGTCATTGTGAGTTCTCGAGTCAGCCAAGTCACCTGTATAACCCTGGGCATTGAACCTGTTTTGTTGCTGTAGTCTGTTTACAGTGTGTAAAGATTGTTTCAGGATTACCACTTTATTTTCTCTCCTCAGCAGTGATGTGATGTGTGTGTGTGTGTGTGTGTGTGTGTGTGTGTGTGTGTGTGTGTGTGTGTGTGTGTGTGTGTGTGTGTGTGTGTGTGTGTGTGTGTGTGTGTGTGTGTGTGTGTGTGTGTGTGTGTGTGTGTGTGTGTGCTATAATATTGAACTTGAACCCATTAATTGCATCTCTGCTTCAATTCTGTGTCATGATGAATCAGTGATGATGATGATGATGATGATAAAGACGCTGTGGTGATGCAGGGAAATGAAGAGCTTTCTGTCATGAAAAAGGATTCTTGTGGACTGTGCTTTATGAATATGAAGGAAACCGTTGACACCACAACAACAAAGAGCTTTTAGTTTTACCTCTTGATGGTGAACAGACGATTTCTTCACTCTGTTTTGAAACAAGAGCCTGATGAGTAACCTTGTCAGAGTCCTGAAGACTTGCATTAGCACCCCTTAGCTAATGCTTATAGGCCTAAGCTCAGTGGGCTAACACTGTCTTGCGGCACATAGAAGACCTGGGTTTGAACCCAAGTCGGTCACAGCAGGAAGCCAAAGCAGAAGTTGTTTCCGTCGACCCAAAAAGGGCATATCAGGGCGCTTACTGAACCGTCACTGTCACAGCCTGGACCATAGGACTATCTACCGGGCCTCCCAGTGGCTGCAGACTGCAGTGGGAGACTGCTGGTATTCACAGCTGATGAGGAGCCCAGTAGGGGCCTGCATGGTGGTGTATGGTGGGAGTCACAGTCATGCTTTACATCATGCATTAGACTGCAGGAATATTCACAGGCGGGGGGGGGGGGGTGTGTGTGTGTGTGTGTGTGTGTGTGTGTGTGTGTGTGTGTGTGTGTGTGTGTGTGTGTGTGTGTGTGTGTGTGTGTGTGTGTGTGTGTGTGTGTGTGTGTGTGTGTGTGTGTGTGTGTGTGTGTGTGTGTGTGTGTGTGTGTGTGTGTGTGTGTGTGTGTGTGTGTGTGTCAGAAGGTTACTGGCACCATACACAAGGCCAGGTCTATGGCACATTTGATGTAACACCAGATGTAAATAACCTTTACCCTCACAATTTATGTAGTATGACTTTGCTTAATTAAATAAACGCTCACAAATGATTTCCGATGCCTTATAAAGTCTTTGATAGATGTTAGTCTCTATCCCTGTCTTTCCCCTCCTTGCTCTTCACAGATCACTACCACTCCAGCCCCCCTGTCCCTTCCTGATGATGTCATTATTTCCCAGAGGCACCTGAGACAGGGCAGCCGGAGTGTACAGATGTTCCTAATAGCTCCCCATTACCAAGAATAACAGCTGTTTAGATCTATCTGTTAGGATAACACCTCCCACCTGCTGGCCATCAGGCAACTTGTCAGCAGAGGAGGGCTGTCGTTGCCAGGCAATGCCATGCCTCTTGTTTACCTCAGAGTCCCTTGATCCACATATGCAACAAGAGTCACCTTCAGGCTTCAGACAGCCATCTTTCTTTTTATTCCTTTGTTTCCCACTGCTAGTTTCCTGTTTCTGTGATTTGTCAGTCTTTTTTAATAATGAAACCTTTCAAGCAAGTAAAGTTGTTTATTATCTAATGTTTGTTAATACATTTTGTCCTTGTCCTCTAAATAATGTATGATGTGATGTTTAGGTATCAAACTCTTGCAGGTGCAGGTGTGTCTTCTTGGCGGATGGGTGGAAATGAGTGGATGTCAGACTTTTATTCCTGGGGAGAAGAATTGATCTCAGACTTTTATTCCCTAGGAGATGAGTGGATCTCAGGGAGTTTTATTCCCTAGAAGACGAGTGTGTCTCAGGGAGTTTTACTCCCTAGAAGATGAGTGGGTCTCAGGGAGTTTTATTCCCTAGAAGATGAGTGGGTCTCAGGGAGTTTTATTCCCTAGAAGATGAGTGGGTCTCAGGGAGTTTTATTCCCTAGAAGATGAGTGGGTCTCAGGGAGTTTTATTCCCTAGAAGATGAGTGGGTCTCAGGGAGTTTTATTCCCTAGAAGATGAGTGGGTCTTAGGGAGTTTTACTCCCTAGAAGATGAGTGGGTCTCAGGGAGTTTTATTCCCTAGAAGACGAGTGGGTCTCAGGGAGTTTTATTCCCTAGAAGACGAGTGGGTCTCAGGGAGTTTTATTCCCTAGAAGATGAGTGGGTCTCAGGGAGTTGTATTCCCTAGAAAATGAGTGTGTCTCAGGGAGTTTTATTCCCTAGAAGATGAGTGGGTCTCAGGGAGTTTTATTCCCTAGAAGATGAGTGGGTCTCAGGGAGTTTTACTCCCTAGAAGATGAGTGGGTCCTCTAGCTCTTATCCAGAGACACTTACAGTAGTGAGTCATTCAGCAGACACTCTTATCAAATCAAATCAAATGTATTTATGAAGCCCTTCTTACATCAGCTGATGTCACAAAGTGCTGTACAGAAACCCAGCCTAAAACCACAAACAGCAAGCAATGCAGGTGTAGAAGCACGGTGGCTAGGAAAAACTCCCTAGAAAGGCCAAAACCTGGGAAGAAACCTAGAGAGGAACCAGGCTATGAGGGATGGCCAGTCCTCTTCTGGCTGTGCCGGGTGGAGATTATAACAGAACATGGCCAAGATGTTTTCAAATTTTCAGATTTTCAAATGTTCATAAATGACCAGCATGGTCAAATAATAATAATCACAGTGGTTGTGGAGGGTGCAACAGGTCAACACCTCGGAAGTAAATGTCAGTTGGCTTTTCATAGCCGATCATTGAGAGTACCTCTACCGCTCCTGCTGTCTCTAGAGAGTTGAAAACAGCAGGTCTGGGACAGGTAGCACGTCTGGTGAACAGGTCAGGGTTCCATAGCCGCAGGCAGAACAGTTGAAACTGGAGCAGCAGCACGCCCAGGTGGACTGGGGACAGCAAGGAGTCAGGTAGTCCTGAGACATGGTCCTAGGGCTCAGGTCCTCCGAGAGGGAGAAGGAGAGAATACGCCAGATATTACAGACTGACCCTAGCCCCCCGACACAAACTACTGCAGCATAAATACTGGAGGCTGAGACAGGAGGGGTCAGCAGACGCTCTTATCCAGAGTGACTTACAGGAGTGAGTCATTTAGCAGACGCTCTTATCCAGAGTGACTTACAGTAGTGAGTCATTTAGCAGACGCTCTTATCCAGAGTGACTTACAGTAGTGAGTCATTTAGCAGACTCTCTTATCCAGAGTGACTTACAGGAGTGAGTCATTTAGCACATGCTCTTATCCAGAGTGACTTACAGTAGTGAGTCATTTAGCAGACTCTCTTATCCAGAGTGACTGACAGGAGCAACTAGAGTTAAAAGTGACTTGCTCAACGGCACATTGGCAGATTTTTCACATAATCAGCTTGAGGATTTTAACGGCAACCTTTCAGTTACTGGCACAGCGCTTTTAACCACTAGGCTATCTGGCTCCTAATAGGGTATTGGGCCACCACAAGCTGACAGAACAGCTTTAATGCGCCTTTGGAATAGATTCTACGAGTGTCTGGAACACTATTGGAGGGATGCGACACCATTCTTCCACGAGAAATTCCATCATTTGGTGTTTTGTTTCATGGTGGTGGAAAACGCTGTGTCAGGCGCTGCTCCAGAATCTCCCAGAAGTGTTTAGTTGGGTTGAGATCTGGTGTCTGAGATGACCAATGCATATGGGTTAAAAATATATATATTTCATGCACATCAAACCATTCAATGATCATTCGTGTCCTGTGGATGGGGGGGGGGGGGGGGGGGGGGGGGGGGTTGTCATCCTGGAAGAGACCGTTCCCATCAGGATAGAAATACTTCACCGTAGGTTGAAGGTGATCACTCAGAATGGCTGTGTATTTACTGGCGTTTGAGTTGACCCAAACCAAGCCAGGAAAATGCACCCCACACCGTAACACAGCCGCCAGAACCCTCATTTACTTAAGTGTTTCTGTTATTTTGTCAGTTACCTGTATATCTGTCTCAAAGTGTTTGAAACATATAGTGTCTGTTTCTGGGGCAGCAACCATTACACTGGTCCAGCGAGGAGCTGACCGGCTGGTGCTTAGGAAGTTGTAGTATTCCAACCTCCCTCCTCTCTATTATTGGGGGGGAGGGGGGGGCTGTCCTCTCTGTTCATGTGCTGGGTAATATAAATAGAGTACAGACAGACGGATTGACAAACGGACGGATGGACAGATAGTAGATGGATGGACAGATAGTAGATGGATGGACAGATAGTAGATGGATGGACAGATAATAGGACTGATAGTAGATGGATGGATGGATGGATGGACAGATAGTAGATGGATGGATGGATGGATGGACAGATAATAGATGGAGTTATGGACTGATAGTAGATGGATGGACAGATCGTAGAGGGAGTTATGGACAGATAGTAGATGGATGGATGGATGGATGGACAGATAGTAGATGGATGGATGGATGGATGGACAGATAGTAGAGGGAGGGATGGATGGATGGACAGATAGTAGATGGATGGATGGATGGACAGATAGTAGATGGATGGATGGATGGATGGATGGACAGATAGTAGATGGATGGATGGATGGATGGATGGACAGATAGTAGATGGATGGATGGATGGATGGACAGATAGTAGAGGGAGGGATGGATGGACAGATAGTAGATGGAGTTATGGACTGATAGTAGATGGATGGATGGATGGATGGATGGATGGATGGACAGATAGTAGAGGACGTTATGGACAGATAGTAGATGGATGGACAGATAGTAGATGGATGGACAGATAGTAGATGGATGGACAGATAGTAGATGGATGGACAGATAGTAGATGGATGGACAGATAGTAGATGGATGGATGGACAGATAGTAGAGGGAGTTATGGACTGATAGTAGATGGATGGATGGATGGATGGACAGATAGTAGAGGGAGTTATGGACAGATAGTAGATGGATGGACAGATAGTGGATGGATGGATGGATGGATGGATGGATGGATGGATGGATGGATGGATGGATGGATGGATGGATGGATGGATGGATGGATGGATGGACAGATAGTAGATGGATGGATGGATGGATGGACAGATAGTAGAGGGAGTTATGGACAGATAGTAGATGGATGGACAGATAGTAGAGGGAGTTATGGACAGATAGTAGATGGATGGATGGATGGATGGACAGATAGTAGAGGGAGGGATGGATGGACAGATAGTAGATGGATGGATGGATGGATGGATGGACAGATAGTAGAGGGAGGGATGGATGGACAGATAGTAGATGGATGGATGGATGGATGGACAGATAGTAGAGGGAGGGATGGATGGACAGATAGTAGATGGATGGATGGATGGATGGACAGATAGTAGAGGGAGGGATGGATGGACAGATAGTAGATGGATGGATGGACAGATAGTAGATGGATGGATGGATGGATGGATGGATGGATGGATGGATGGATGGATGGATGGATGGATGGATGGACAGATAGTAGATGGATGGATGGATGGATGGACAGATAGTAGAGGGAGTTATGGACAGATAGTAGATGGATGGACAGATAGTAGAGGGAGTTATGGACAGATAGTAGATGGATGGATGGATGGATGGATGGACAGATAGTAGAGGGAGGGATGGATGGACAGATAGTAGATGGATGGATGGATGGATGGATGGATGGATGGATGGATGGACAGATAGTAGAGGGAGGGATGGATGGACAGATAGTAGATGGATGGATGGATGGATGGACAGATAGTAGAGGGAGGGATGGATGGACAGATAGTAGATGGATGGATGGATGGATGGACAGATAGTAGAGGGAGGGATGGATGGACAGATAGTAGATGGATGGATGGACGGATGGATGGATGGATGGATGGATGGATGGATGGATGGATGGATGGATGGATGGATGGATGGATGGATGGATGGATGGATGGACAGATAGTAGATGGATGGATGGACAGATAGTAGATGGATGGATGGATGGATGGATGGATGGATGGATGGATGGATGGATGGATGGATGGATGGACAGATAGTAGATGGATGGATGGATGGACAGATAGTAGATGGCTGGATGGATGGACAGACAGTAGATGGATGGATGGACAGATAGTAGATGGATGGATGGACAGATAGTAGATGGATGGATGGATGGATGGATGGACAGATAGTAGATGGATGGATGGATGGACAGATAGTAGAGGGAGGGATGGATGGACAGATAATAGATGGATGGATGGATGGATGGACAGATAGTAGAGGGATGGATGGATGGACAGATAGTAGATGGATGGATGGATGGATGGACAGATAGTAGATGGATGGATGGATGGACAGATATTAGAGGGAGGGATGGATGGACAGATAATAGATGGATGGATGGATGGATGGACAGATAGTAGAGGGATGGATGGATGGACAGATAGTAGAGGGAGGGATGTGTTGACTGTGTGCAACCAATGTAGTCTGTAACTCAATGGTCGGTCTGTCCATGATCTACACATCTTTAAAACATCTGTCTGTCCATCCATCCAACCACCAACCCACAATAAGATAGAACTTCTCCTTCCTCACCCCACCATCCACATGTTGTCTCCTTCTTGCTTAGAGGCACAACCCAACCCAGCTAAACCCAGCATACCCTCCCTGTCTCTCTGTCTGGCATTGGGCTGGCTGCTGGGAGCAGAGTGAGCTATCTGAAGGGGAGCGCTGCCAACAAGAGCAGAATGGCATTATGAGTGGAGGCTGCTGCGGGGCCCGCCACCATCACAGGGAATTCATCACCAGAAGTGATGACGATAATGGATTTTTGCTGCAAATGACTTTGGATGAGCAGTGTTTAGGCAAACGCTGCAGATTCTGCATGGGAGACTTCCTTTTTTTTCTCTCCCTCTTTCTCTAATAAAGGAGAGAGAGAGAGAGAGAGAGAGAGAGAGAGAGAGAGAGAGAGAGAGAGAGAGAGAGAGAGAGAGAGAGAGAGAGAGAGAGAGAGAGAGAGAGAGAGAGCGAGGGGATTGTTGTGTTCCCTAGCAGAGCCGAGCCATGAGACACACTCTGGTTAATGATGTTGAGGGGTGATAGAAGGTTGGACCTGGTTTGAAATGTTATATCCTTATAGTTCTAATTGCTTTTGTTTCTCATCCTGTACGGTATATTACTCACCCTTGCCGTCTTTTTTACATCCTGGGGCGGCAGGTAGCCTAGACATCTGGGGCGGCAGGTAGCCTAGTGGTTAGAGCGTTGGACTAGTAACCAAAAGGTTGCACGATTGAATCCCCGAGCTGACAAGGTAAAAATCTGTTGTTTTGCCCCTGAACAAGGCAGTTAACCCACTGTTCCTAGGCCGTCATTGTAAATAAGAATTTGTTCTTAGCTGACTTGCATAGTTGAAAAAAAGTTCAATTAAATAAAATCCTCAATAGATGTCTTCTAACCTTTCATTCAGCATCTGAAATGCGCACGATGTCAAAGTCTGGAAAAGATGTCTAAAAATACTATATTTTCAACGTGATTTTGCTTACTAGTTGGTAGTGTGCCCAGTTCCGACTCTATAACTGTCTCAATACAGATGGACATAATAAATCTGTAATTTGCTGCTGGTTTGACCTCTCTCTCTCTCTGTCTCTCTCTCTCTCTCTATCTCTCTCCCTCTGTCTCTCTCTCTCTCTCTCTCTCTGTCTCTCTCTTTCTCTCTCTCTCGCTCTGTCTCTCGCTCTGTCTCTGTCTCTCTCGCTCTGTCTCTCGCTCTGTCTCTGTCTCTCTCTCTCTGTCTCTCTCTCTCTCTCTCGCCCCCCCCCCCCCCCCCTCTCTCTCTCTGTAGTGGAACAACATTGAAGTTTAACCTGCTGTGCTCAATGTGATCACAGATGGAGAACACTGTTTAATTGTACAATCTATAGCAATTAGCCACTATGCTATACTACTGTAAAGCTATATTTGACTCAACCCATCAACATCAACGATTGATAGATATGAACACGTCTTCATTATTGTTAAATGAAGTGTGGAGTCTGATAATGACCTTATTATTGGGGGGAAAAAACATGCAGTCATCCATCCATTAAATATTCCTGTTCGGGCTCCTGACATTTGCTAATACACCACTTTAAAATTGTAATTATTGCATTCACATAATTAGCCAATTTTTTCATATTACCTTTTTTTATTCTTCTCCCAAGCCCAGATATACACAAATAATTGGCCAAACTTTGCCAGCCAGCAAAATCGCAGTGATCATAAAATTAACTAGCCTAGCTATTCGTTTCCAAACACGCAAACACAGGTATAGGGAAGTAAATATCAATGACTGACCCACTCTGACCCAGAAAAACAGTAGTAACATCAATGACTGACCCACTCTGACCCAGAGAAACAGTAGTAACATCAATGACTGACCCACTCTGACCCAGAGAAACAGTAGTAACATCAATGAACTGACCCACTCTGACCCAGAGAAACAGTAGTAACATCAATGAACTGACCCACTCTGACCCAGAGAAACAGTAGTAACATCAATGAACTGACCCACTCTGACCCAGAGAAACAGTAGTAACATCAATGAACTGACCCACTCTGACCCAGAGAAACAGTAGTAACATCAATGAACTGACCCACTCTGACCCAGAGAAACAGTAGTAACATCAATGACTGACCCAGAGAAACAATAGTAACATCAATGACTGACCCACTCTGACCCAGAGAAACAGACATTTAATAAGGTCTTCTCTCATTGCTAAACAGTTTTTCCATTGCTTCCAACGCATTCTCTGGCCAAAACAATTACTCACAATGTGCAATAATACCTCATGAAAATTAAAATACACTTGAAAGCTCAGAGCTGTGCACCACCAGATCAAAGCGCATGTTGCCTTGCCGCCATGAAGCCACGGTTTTATGTGCAAATTAAGTAGACGGTACAATAGCATAATTGCAGACTGTTGACCAGATAATTAGCAGTTTTTTTCATAATGTGACATTCTGTCATGCATATTAAAATATGCACTCTGCTCGAAACAATTTAATGGGTTAAAGAGTTCAAACAGACAACAGAGAGAGAGAGAGAGAGAGAGAGAACGGGGGAAACAGAGAGTGAGGGTTAGAGAAAAAGGAATCAGCAGCCTTTCAGGATCATCTCTGGCCTCGCCTGAAAGAGCTGGCGGTGTTTCTGTCATGCAAAACATCTTCAGGCTTTTGTTTACCAGCCCAGACAACAGAGTGTTCTCTCTCTCTCTCTCTCTCTCTCTCTCTCTCTCTCTCTCTCTCTCTCTCTCTCTCTCTCTCTCTCTCTCTGTCTCTCTGTCTTTCTTTCTCTCTCTCTCTCTCTCTCTCTCTCTCTCTCTCTCTCTCTCTCTCTCTCTCTCTCTCTCTGTCTCTGTCTCTCTCTCTCTCTCTCTCTCTCTCTCTCTCTCTCTGTCTCTCTGTCTTTCTCTCTCTCTCTCTCTGTCTCTGTCTCTGTCTCTCTCTCTCTCTCTCTCTCTCTCTCTCTCTCTCTCTCTGGCTGTTAATGTGACAGTGGCATACTGGCTTTCAGTTCAGCAGACACATTTGTTGTGGAGGGAAAAACAGGAGGATGGTACCCAACTTGTCTGATTACAGATGATGTACATCACACATCCACAGCTCAACTTGACCATGAGACAGTCCTCTACAGTTTTCTACAGCCTACAGTCGTCTTACTCTGGCAGCACCGTGGTGGAAGGGGAAGATGAGGAGAAGACAGGATAGATGCTGGCTAGCTGGTCTAGTAGAGGAGAGGATGATGGATGAAAAAATGCTGGCTAGCTGGTCTAGTAGAGGAGAGGATGATGGATTAAAAGATGCTGGCTAGCTGGTCTAGTAGAGGAGAGGATGATGGATGAAAAGATGCTGGCTAGCTGGTCTAGTTGAGGAGAGGATGCTGGCTAGCTGGTCTAGAAGAGGAGAAGATGGATACTGACTAGCTGGTCTAGGAGAGGATGGATGGATGCTGGCTAGCTGGCCTAGGAGAGGAGAGGATGGATGCTGGCTAGCTGGTCTAGTAGAGGAGAGGATGATGGATGAAAATATGCTGGCTAGCTAGTCTAGTTGAGGAGAGGAAAAGAGAGGATGCTGGCTAGCTGGTCTAGAAGAAGAGAAGATGGATACTGACTAGCTGGTCTAGGAGAGGATGGATGGATGCTGGCTAGCTGGCCTAGGAGAGGAGAGGATGGATGCTGGCTAGCTGGTCTAGTAGAGTAGTGGTGAGGATGGATGCTGGCTAGATGGTCTAGTAGAAGAGAGGAGAAGACAGGATGGATGCTGGCTAGCTGGTCTAGTAGAGGAGAGGATGGATGCTGGCTAGATGGTCTAGTAGAAGAGAGGAGAAGACAGGATGGATGCTGGCTAGCTGGCCTAGTAGAGGAGAGGATGGATGCTGGCTAGCTGGTCTAGTAGAGGAGAGGAGAGGATGGATGCTGGCTAGCTGGCCTATGAGATGAGAGGATGGATGCTGGCTAACTGGTCTAGGAGAGGAGAGGAGAGGAGAGGAGAGGAGAGGAGAGGAGAGGAGAGGAGAGGAGAGGAGAGGAGAGGAGAGGAGAAAGGTTGGATGCTGCCTAGCTGGCCTATGAGAGGAGAGGACAGATTCTGGCTTGCTGGTCTAGGAGAGGAGAGGATGGATGCTGGCTAGCTGGCCTACTAAAGGAGAGGATAGGATGGATGCTGGCTAGCTGGTCTAGAAGAGGAGAGGAGAGTGTGGATGCTGGCTAGCTGGTCTTGTAGAGGAGAGGGTGGATGCTGGCTAGCTGGTCTTATAGAGGAGAGGATGGATGCTGGTTAACTGGCCTACTAAAGGAGAGGAGAGGATGGATGCTGGTTAGCTGGTCTAGGAGAAGAGAGGGTGGATGCTGGCTAGCTGGTCTAGGAGAGGAGAGGGTGGATGCTGGCTAGCTGGTCTAGTTGACACTTTGAGTGACACTTGGATGTACAGAGTGTGAGACCTAGCTGCAGATACATGCCACATGCATGGCAGTGTCACGAAGAACATCAGGGGACATATAGGCACGGGAAAAACAAAACACTACAGACAATCAGTCACATTCGGTTTGCTTCAGTGAGGCACCCTTATACACACATCCTTATACAGTGACTTCGGACAGTATTCAGACCCCTTCAATTTTCCACATTTTGTTACATTACAGCCTTACTTTTGTTAATTTATTAGAAATAAAAAACAGATATACCGTATTTACATAAGTATTCAGACCCTTTGCTATGAGACTCGAAATTGAGCTCAGGCGCATCCTGTTTCCAATGATCATCCTTAAGATGTTTCTACAACTTGATTGGAGTCCACCTGTGGTAAATTCAATTGATTGGACATGATTTGGAAAGGCACACACCTGTCTATATAAGGTCCCACAGTGGACAGTGCATGTCAGAGCAAAAACCAAGCCATGAGGTCGAAGGAATTGTCCATAGAGCTCAGAGACAGGATTGTGTCGAGGCACAGATCTGGGGAAGGGTACCAAAAATATTCTGCAGCATTGAAGGTCTCCAAGAACACAGTGGCCTCCATCATTCTTAAATGGAAGAAGTTTGGAACCAACAAGACTCTTACTAGAGAAGTCCACCCGGCCAATCTGAGCAATCGGGGGAGAAGGGCCTTGGTCAGGGAGATGACCAAAAACCTGATGGTCACTCTGACAGAGCTCCAGAGTTCCTCTGTGGAGATGGGAGAACCTTCCAGAAGGACAACCATCTCTGCAGCACTTCACCAACCAGGCCAAAAGGCACATAATGGACACTCAGACCATGAGAAACAAGATTCTCTGGTCTGATGAATCCAAGATTGGACTCTTTGGCCTGAATGGCAAGCGTCACGTTTGGAGGAAAACTGGCACTAACCCTCAGGTGAAGCATGGTGGTGGCAGCAGGGACTGGGAGACGATTGTGATATCATATTGTGATGTCATTATGGGGTATTGTGATGTCATTATGGGGTATTGGGATGTCATTATGGGGTATTGTGATGTCATGGGGAATTGTGTGTAGATTGACAAGACAAAAACATTATGTGTAATCAATTCTAGAATAAGGCTATAACGTAACAAAATGTGGAAAAAGTCAAGGGGTCTGAATACTTTCCAAATGCACTGTACATCCTTCTCCTTATATATATCCGTATGCACATCCTAGACATCCGTATATACATCCTTATAGACATCAGCATATACATCCTTATATACATCCTTCTCCTTATATACATCCTTATAGACATCCTTATATACATCCTTATATATATCCTTCTCCTTATATACATCCTTATAGACATCCGTATATACATCCTTATATACATCCTTCTCCTTATATACATCCTTATAGACATCCTTATATACATCCTTATATATATCCTTCTCCTTATATATATCCTTATAGACATCCGAATACACATCCTTATATATATCCTTCTCCTTATATACATCCTTATAGACATCCTTATATACATCCTTATATACATCCTTATATACATCCTTCTCCTTATATACATCCTTATACACATCCTTATATACATCCTTATATACATCCTTATATACATCCTTATATATATCCTTCTCCTTATATACATCCTTATATACATCCTTATATACATCCTTCTCCTTATATACATCCTTATATACATCCTTATATACATCCTTATATACATCCTTCTCCTTATAGACATCCTTATATACATCCTTATATACATCCTTGTATACATCCTTCTCCTTATATACATCCTTATATACATCCTTATATACATCCTTATATACATCATTCTCCTTATATACATCCTTATATACATCCTTATATACATCCTTCTCCTTATATACATCCTTCTCCTTATATACATCCTTATATACATCCTTCTCCTTATATACATCCTTATATACATCCTTATATACATCCTTCTCCTTATATACATCCTTATATACATCCTTATATACATCCTTATATACATCCTTATATATATCCTTATATACATCCTTATATACATCCTTATATACATCCTTCTCCTTATAGACATCCTTATATACATCCTTATATACATCCTTATATATATCCTTCTCCTTATATACATCCTTATATACATCCTTATATACATCCTTCTCCTTATATACATCCTTATATACATCCTTATATACATCCTTCTCCTTATATACATCCTTATATACATCCTTATATACATCCTTATATACATCCTTCTCCTTATAGACATCCTTAAATACATCCTTATATACATCCTTATATACATCCTTATATACATCCTTATATACATCCTTATATACATCCTTCTCCTTATAGACATCCTTATATACATCCTTATATATATCCTTCTCCTTATATACATCCTTATATACATCCTTATATACATCCTTCTCCTTATATACATCCTTATATACATCCTTATATACATCCTTATATACATCCTTCTCCTTAAAGACATCCTTATATACATCCTTATATACATCCTTCTCCTTATATACATCCTTATATACATCCTTATATACATCCTTATATACATCCTTGTATATATCCTTCTCCTTATATACATCCTTATATACATCCTTATATATATCCTTCTCCTTATACACATCCTTATATACATCATTATATACATCCTTATATACATCCTTATATACATCCTTCTCCTTAAATACATCCTTATATACATCCTTATAGACATCCTTATATACATCCTTATATATATCCTTCTCCTTATATACATCCTTATATACATCCTTATATACATCCTTCTCCTTATATACATCCTTATATACATCCTTATATACATCCTTATATACATCCTTATATACATCCTTCTCCTTATATACATTCTTATATACATCCTTCTCCTTATATACATCCTTATATACATCCTTATATACATCCTTATAGACATCCTTATATACATCCTTATATACATCCTTATATACATCCTTCTCCTTATAGACATCCTTATAGACATCCTTATAGACATCCTTATAGACATCCTTATATACATCCTTCTCCTTATATACATCCTTATATACATCCTTATATACATCCTTCTCCTTATATACATCCTTCTCCTTATACACATCCTTATATACATCCTTATATACATCCTTCTCCTTATACACATCCTTATATACATCCTTCTCCTTATATACATCCTTATATACATCCTTATATACATCCTTCTCCTTATATACATCCTTATATACATCCTTATACACATCCTTATATACATCCTTCTCCTTATATACATCCTTATATACATCCTTATATACATCCTTATATACATCCTTCTCCTTATACACATCCTTATATACATCCTTATATACATCCTTATATACATCCTTATATACATCCTTATAGACATCCTTATAGACATCCTTATAGACATCCTTATAGACATCCTTATATACATCCTTCTCCTTATATACATCCTTATACACATCCTTCTCCTTATATACATCCTTATATACATCCTTCTCCTTATATACATCCTTATATACATCCTTATATACATCCTTATAGACATCCTTATATACATCCTTATATACATCCTTATATACATCCTTATATACATCCTTATACACATCCTTCTCCTTATACACATCCTTATAGACATCCTTATAGACATCCTTATATACATCCTTATAGACATCCTTATATACATCCTTATATACATCCTTCTCCTTATATACATCCTTATATACATCCTTATATACATCCTTATACACATCCTTATATACATCCTTATATACATCCTTATATACATCCTTATATACATCCTTCTCCTTATATACATCCTTATATACATCCTTATACACATCCTTATATACATCCTTCTCCTTATATACATCCTTATATACATCGTTATAGACATCCTTATACACATCCTTATAGACATCCTTATATACATCCTTATATACATCCTTATATACATCCTTCTCCTTATATACATCCTTATATACATCCTTATATACATCCTTATATACATCCTTATATACATCCTTATATACATCCTTATACACATCCTTATATACATCCTTATACACATCCTTATATACATCCTTATACACATCCTTATATACATCCTTATATACATCCTTATACACATCCTTATATGCATCCTTATATACATCCTTATATACATCCTTCTCCTTATATACATCCTTATATACATCCTTATATACATCCTTATACACATCCTTATATACATCCTTATAGACATCCTTATATACATCCTTATATATATCCTTCTCCTTATATACATCCTTATATACATCCTTATACACATCCTTATATACATCCTTATAGACATCCTTATATACATCCTTATATATATCCTTCTCCTTATATACATCCTTATAGACATCCTTATATACATCCTTATATACATCCTTCTCCTTATATACATCCTTATATACATCCTTATATACATCCTTATACACATCCTTATATACATCCTTCTCCTTATACACATCCTTATATACATCCTTATATACATCCTTCTCCTTATACACATCCTTATATACATCCTTCTCCTTATATACATCCTTATATACATCCTTATATACATCCTTCTCCTTATATACATCCTTATATACATCCTTATACACATCCTTATATACATCCTTCTCCTTATATACATCCTTATATACATCCTTATATACATCCTTCTCCTTATATACATCCTTATATACATCCTTATATACATCCTTATATACATCCTTATAGACATCCTTATAGACATCCTTATAGACATCCTTATAGACATCCTTATATACATCCTTATAGACATCCTTATATACATCCTTCTCCTTATATACATCCTTATACACATCCTTCTCCTTATATACATCCTTATATACATCCTTCTCCTTATATACATCCTTATATACATCCGTATATACATCCTTATAGACATCCTTATATACATCCTTATATACATCCTTATATACATCCTTATATACATCCTTATACACATCCTTCTCCTTATACACATCCTTATAGACATCCTTATAGACATCCTTATATACATCCTTATAGACATCCTTATATACATCCTTATATACATCCTTCTCCTTATATACATCCTTATATACATCCTTATACACATCCTTATATACATCCTTATATACATCCTTATATACATCCTTATATACATCCTTCTCCTTATATACATCCTTATATACATCCTTATACACATCCTTATATACATCCTTCTCCTTATATACATCCTTATATACATCGTTATAGACATCCTTATACACATCCTTATAGACATCCTTATATACATCCTTATATACATCCTTCTCCTTATTTACATCCTTATATACATCCTTATATACATCCTTATATACATCCTTATATACATCCTTATATACATCCTTATACACATCCTTATATACATCCTTATACACATCCTTATATACATCCTTATACACATCCTTATATACATCCTTATATACATCCTTATATGCATCCTTATATACATCCTTATATACATCCTTCTCCTTATATACATCCTTATATACATCCTTATATACATCCTTATATACATCCTTATACACATCCTTATATACATCCTTATAGACATCCTTATATACATCCTTATATATATCCTTCTCCTTATATACATCCTTATATACATCCTTATACACATCCTTATATACATCCTTATAGACATCCTTATATACATCCTTATATATATCCTTCTCCTTATATACATCCTTATAGACATCCTTATATACATCCTTATATACATCCTTCTCCTTATATACATCCTTATATACATCCTTATATACATCCTTATACACATCCTTATATACATCCTTATACACATCCTTATATACATCCTTATATACATCCTTCTCCTTATATACATCCTTATACACATCCTTATACACATCCTTATATACATCCTTATATACATCCTTATATACATCCTTATATACATCCTTCTCCTTATATACATCCTTATATACATCCTTCTCCTAATATACATCCTTATACACATCCTTATATACATCCTTATACACATCCTTATACACATCCTTATATACATCCTTATATACATCCTTATATACATCCTTATACACATCCTTATACACATCCTTATATACATCCTTATATACATCCTTATATACATCCTTATATACATCCTTATACACATCCTTATACACATCCTTATATACATCCTTATATACATCCTTCTCCTAATATACATCCTTATACACATCCTTATATACATCCTTATACACATCCTTATACACATCCTTATATACATCCTTATATACATCCTTATATACATCCTTATACACATCCTTATACACATCCTTATACACATCCTTATATACATCCTTATACACATCCTTATACACATCCTTATACACATCCTTATATACATCCTTATATACATCCTTATACACATCCTTATATACATCCTTATATACATCCTTATATACATCCTTATACACATCCTTATACACATCCTTATACACATCCTTATATACATCCTTCTCCTTATATACATCCTTATACACATCCTTATACACATCCTTATATACATCCTTCTCCTTATATACATCCTTATATACATCCTTCTCCTTATATACATCCTTATATACATCCTTATAGACATCCTTATACACATCCTTATAGACATCCTTATATACATCCTTATATACATCCTTCTCCTTATATACATCCTTATATACATCCTTATACACATCCTTATATACATCCTTATATACATCCTTATACACATCCTTATATACATCCTTATAGACATCCTTATATACATCCTTATAGACATCCTTATAGACATCCTTATATACATCCTTATATACATCCTTCTCCTTATATACATCCTTATAGACATCCTTATAGACATCCTTATATACATCCTTATATACATCCTTCTCCTTATATACATCCTTATATATATCCTTATATACATCCTTATATACATCCTTATATACATCCTTATATACATCCTTCTCCTTATATACATCCTTATATACATCCTTATACACATCCTTATATACATCCTTATAGACATCCTTATATACATCCTTATATACATCCTTATATACATCCTTATATACATCCTTCTCCTTATAGACATCCTTATAGACATCCTTATAGACATCCTTATAGACATCCTTATATACATCCTTCTCCTTATACACATCCTTATATACATCCTTCTCCTTATATACATCCTTATATACATCCTTATACACATCCTTATATACATCCTTATAGACATCCTTATATACATCCTTATAGACATCCTTATAGACATCCTTATATACATCCTTCTCCTTATATACATCCTTATATACATCCTTATATACATCCTTATATACATCCTTATATACATCCTTCTCCTTATATACATCCTTATATACATCCTTATACACATCCTTATATACATCCTTATATACATCCTTATATACATCCTTCTCCTTATATACATCCTTATATACATCCTTATACACATCCTTATATACATCCTTATATACATCCTTCTCCTTATATACATCCTTATACACATCCTTATATACATCCTTATATACATCCTTATATACATCCTTCTCCTTATATACATCCTTATATACATCCTTATATACATCCTTATATACATCCTTATATACATCCTTCTCCTTATATACATCCTTATACACATCCTTATATACATCCTTATATACATCCTTATATACATCCTTATACACATCCCTATATACATCCTTACATACATCCTTATATACATCCTTCTCCTTATATACATTCTTATATACATCCTTATATACATCCTTCTCCTTATATACATCCTTCTCCTTATATACATCCTTATATACATCCTTATATACATCCTTCTCCTTATATACATCCTTCTCCTTATATACATCCTTATATACATCCTTCTCCTTATATACATCCTTATATACATCCTTCTCCTTATATACATCCTTCTCCTTATATACATCCTTATATACATCCTTCTCCTTATATACATCCTTATATATATCCTTATATACATCCTTATATACATCCTTATATACATCCTTATATATATCCTTCTCCTTATATACATCCTTATATACATCCTTATATACATCCTTCTCCTTATATACATCCTTATATACATCCTTATATACATCCTTCTCCTTATATACATCCTTATATACATCCTTATATACATCCTTATAGACATCCTTCTCCTTATATACATCCTTATACACATCCTTATATACATCCTTATATACATCCTTATATACATCCTTCTCCTTATATACATCCTTATACACATCCTTATATACATCCTTATATACATCCTTCTCCTTATATACATCCTTATATACATCCTTATACACATCCTTATATACATCCTTCTCCTTATAGACATCCTTATATACATCCTTATATACATCCTTATATACATCCTTATATACATCCTTATACACATCCTTATACACATCCTTATATACATCCTTATACACATCCTTATAGACATCCTTATATACATCCTTATATACATCCTTCTCCTTATATACATCCTTATATACATCCTTATACACATCCTTATATACATCCTTATAGACATCCTTATAGACATCCTTATATACATCCTTATATACATCCGTATACACATCCTTATATACATCCTTATATACATCCTTATATACATCCTTCTCCTTATATACATCCTTATATACATCCTTATATACATCCTTATATACATCCTTCTCCTTATATACATCCTTATATACATCCTTATATACATCCTTATACACATCCTTCTCCTTATACACATCCTTATATACATCCTTATATACATCCTTATATACATCCTTATATACATCCTTATATACATCCTTATACACATCCTTATAGACATCCTTATAGACATCCTTATATACATCCTTATATACATCTTTCTCCTTATATACATCCTTATATACATCCTTATATACATCCTTATATACATCCTTATATACATCCTTATACACATCCTTATATACATCCTTATATACATCCTTATATACATCCTTATATACATCCTTATACACATCCTTATATACATCATTATATACATCCTTATATACATCCGTATACATACAACATGTGAAATAACATGAGGTTTGGTGACAACAACATATGGGTGAGTTGATGAATCCATGCCATATCCACTCCACCCACGTGTCACTTTAGACCCAAGTCTATGTAAGTCAATAACAAAAACCTACAGTGTCCATGCCTTCTACTCACTTGGGTCTGAATCAAATGCTTGATGTATTTTTGTATTACACGGCATATGGTTATTCTCTCTCTCTGGCCTACAACTTTCCAATGAAATAAATTAATCCATGGCTACCTCGTAATTGTTTTGGCATCATATAGCCTTATTTCTGTTCACACGGACCTGTGCTGAAACCAGCCATTATCTACATTTGCAATGCATATGTTTCTGGAAAGAGCCCCAGTGATAATTCACTAAAACCCCCCCTAGAGCTTTCAGGCAGACGACAGGGTGGGCGAACGGGTGGCAGGGCGGTCAGGCGAGCAGGCAGGAGGGCGGTGAGGCAGGCAGGAGGGCGGTGAGGCAGGCAGGGTAGGAAGTAAGGATCGCTCCTGTGTCAGAGGGAACATTAATATGCATGGCTTGGCTAAAAGCTCCACAGTGGCCTAATGTTACATGGCAAGGTTCAGTATACAGATTTGTAGGACACACTCTGCTGCCCGTGTTACCTTAATTAGTGTCCTCCTCTCTGTTTTGGAGAGGGCTCTTGAACTGACTTGTTGTACTTTTGTAGCTGGGGCGGTTGTTGGTCATCCTGGGTTGCTCAGAATGCTTGGCCCTCGACAGCTTGGCCACCTCTCAGAATGCCTGGCCCTCGACATCTTGGCCACCTCTCAGAATGCCTGGCCCTCAACATCTTGGACACCTCTCAGAATGCCTGGCCCTCGACATCTTGGACACCTTTCAGAATGCCTGGCCCTCGACATCTTGGACACCTTTCAGAATGCCTGGCCCTCGACATCTTGGACACCTTTCAGAATGCCTGGCCCTCGACATCTTGGCCACCTCTCAGAATGCCTGGCCCTCGACATCTTGGCCACCTCTCAGAATGCCTGGCCCTCAACATCTTGGCCACCTCTCAGAATGCCTGGCCCTCGACATCTTGGCCACCTCTCAGAATGCCTGGCCCTCGACATCTTGGACACCTCTCAGAATGCCTGACCCTCGACATCTTGGACACCTTTCAGAATGCCTGGCCCTCGACATCTTGGACACCTTTCAGAATGCCTGGCCCTCGACATCTTGGCCACCTCTCAGAATGCCTGGCCCTCGACATCTTGGCCACCTCTCAGAATGCCTGGCCCTCGACATCTTGGCCACCTCTCAGAATGCCTGGCCCTCGACAGCTTGGCCACCTCTCAGAAAACCTGGCCCTCGACATCTTGGACACCTCTCAGAAAACCTGGCCCTCGACATCTTGGACACCTTTCAGAATGCCTGGCCCTCGACATCTTGGACACCTCTCAGAATTCCTGGCCCTCGACATCTTGGCCACCTCCCAGAATGCCTGGCCCTCGACATCTTGGACACCTCTCAGAATGCCTGGCCCTCGACATCTTGGCCACCTCTCAGAATGCCTGGCCCTCGACAGCTTGGCCACCTCTCAGAAAACCTGGCCCTCGACATCTTGGACACCTTTCAGAATGCCTGGCCCTCGACATCTTGGACACCTCTCAGAATGCCTGGCCCTCGACATCTTGGACACCTCTCAGAATGCCTGGCCCTCGACAGCATGGCCACCTCTCAGAAAACCTGGCCCTCGACATCTTGGCCACCTCTCAGAATGCCTGGCCCTCGACATCTTGGCCACCTCTCAGAATGCCTGGCCCTCGACATCTTGGCCACCTCTCAGAATGCCTGGCCCTCGACATCTTGGCCTCCTCTCAGAATGCCAGGCCCTCGACATCTTGGACACCTCTCCAGAGCTAACAGTGGCTGATGACGGTGCTGAGTATCCCATTAAAGGCACTTTGGACTCCCTGGGTGCTTCTAGGACACTCCAGCTCCTCCAGCTCCTCCAGCTCATTCAGGTAATCCCCACCGCCCTCCACATACAGGATGGATCAATTATTAACACATTTGTTTTCTTTGCTCTCCTCCCTGTCTAACCTCATTTGTATAGCAGCCGTTTAACGTTAATGCTCTGTGTTCAAGAGGATTGTTGACACTGACGGGTGTTTTCAATCTACAACAGGAAGAGGAAGAGAGGAAAAACTAATACAGATGACCATACAACTCAGTGGTGTGTTATGTAAAGTATCCCCTCCGTACTACAACTCAGTGGTCTGTTAAATAAAGTATCCATACATACTACAACTCAGTGGTCTGTGACGTAAAGTATCCATACATACTACAACTCAGTGGTGTTTGATGTAAAGTATCCATACATACTACAACTCAGTGGTCTGTGATGTAAAGTATCCATACATACTACAATCAATCAATCAATCAAGTTTATTTTATATAGCCCTTCGTACATCAGCTAATATCTCGAAGTGCTGTACAGAGACCCAGCCTAAAACCCCAAACAGCTAGAATACAGGTGTAGAAGCACGGTGGCTAGGAAAAACTCCCTAGAAACGCCAAAACCTAGGAAGAAACCTAGAGAGGAACCAGGCTATGAGGGGTGGCCAGTCCTCTTCTGGCTGTGCCGGGTTGAGATTATAACAGAACTATGCCAAGATGTTCAAAAATGTTCATAAGTGACAAGCATGGTCAAATAATAATCATGAATAATTTTCAGTTGGCTTTTCATAGCCGATCATTAAGAGTTGAAAAACAACAGGTCTGGGACAGGTGGCGGTTCCATAACCGCAGGCAGAACAGCTGAAACCGGAACAGCAGCAAGGCCAGGCGGACTGGGGACAGCAAGGAGCCACCACGCCCGGCAGTCCCGACGTATGGTCCCAGGGCTCAGGTCCTCCGAGAGAAAGAAAGAGAGAAGGAGAAAATTAGAGAGAGCCAAGATTTTCAAAATGTTCATAAATGACAAGCATGGTCAAATAATAATCAGGAATAAATCTGTTGGCTTTTCATAGCCGATCATTAAGAGTTGAAAACAGCAGGTCTGGGACAGGTAGGGGTTCCGTAACCGCAGGCAGAACAGTTGAAACTGGAATAGCAGCAAGGCCAGGCGGACTGGGGGCAGCAGGGAGTCGTCATGCCCGGTAGTCCTGACGTATGGTCCTAGGGCTCAGGTTCTCAGAGAGAGAGAAAGAAAGAGAGAACGAGAGAATTAGAGAAAGCATACTTAAATTCACACAGGACACTGGATAAGACAGGAGAAGTACTCCAGGTATAACCAACTGACCCTAGCCCCCCGACACAAACTACTGCAGCATAAATACTGGAGGCTGAGACAGGAGCGGTCAGGAGACACTGTGGCCCCATCCGAAGATACCCCCGGACAGGGCCAAATAGGAAGGATATAACCCCACCCACTTTGCCAAAGCACAGCCCCCGCACCACTGGAGGGATATCTTCAACCACCAACTTATAATCCTGAGACAAGGCCGAGTATAGCCAACAAAGATCTCCACCACAGCACAAACCAAGGGGGGGCGCCAACCCAGACAGGAAGATCACGTCAGTAACTCAACCCACTCAAGTGACGCACCCCTCCCAGGGACGGCATGAAAGAGCACCAGTAAGCCAGTGACTCAGCCCCTGTAATAGGGTTAGAGGCAGAGAATCCCAGTGGAGAGAGTGGTCTGTTATGTGGTCTCTCAGTGGTCTGTTATGTAAAGTATATCCTCCGTACTACAACTCAGTGGTCTGTGATGTAAAGTATCCCCTCCATACTACAACTCAGTGGTCTGTTATGTAAAGTATCCATACATACTACAACTCAGTGGTCTGTTATGTAAAGTATCTCCTCCATACTACACCTCAGTGGTGTGTGATGTAAAGTATCCTCTCCATACTACAACTCAGTGGTGTGTTATGTAAAGTATCCATACATACTACAACTCAGTGGTCTGTTATGTAAAGTATATCCTCCGTACTACAACTCAGTGGTCTGTGATGTAAAGTATCCATACATACTACAACTCAGTGGTCTGTTATGTAAAGTATCTCCTCCATACTACAACTCAGTGGTGTGTTATGTAAAGTATCCCCTCCATACTACAACTCAGTGGTGTGTTATGTAAAGTATCCCCTCCATACTACAACTCAGTGGTCTGTGATGTAAAGTATCCATACATACTACAACTCTGGTCTATTATGTAAAGTATCCATACATACTACAACTCAGTGGTGTGTTATGTAAAGTATCCATACATACTACAACTCAGTGGTGTGTGATGTAAAGTATCCTCTCCATACTACAACTCAGTGGTCTGTGATGTAAAGTATCCATACATACTACAACTCAGTGGTCTGTTATGTAAAGTATCCCCTCCGTACTACAACTCAGTGGTGTGTTATGTAAAGTATCCATGCATACTACAACTCAGGGGTCTGTTATGTAAAGTATCTCCTCCGTACTACAGCTCAGTGGTGTTTGATGTAAAGTATCCATACATACTACAACTCAGGGGTCTGTTATGTAAAGTATCCATACATACTACAACTCAGGGGTCTGTTATGTAAAGTATCCCCTCTGTACTACAACTCAGTGTTCTGTTATGTAAAGTATCCATACATACTACAACTCAGTGGTCTGTTATGTAAAGTATCCATACATACTACAACTCAGTGGTCTGTTATGTAAAGTATCCCCTCCGTACTACAACTCAGTGGTGTGTGATGTAAAGTATCCATACATACTACAACTCAGTGGTCTGTTATGTAAAGTATCCATACATACTACAACTCAGGGGTCTGTTATGTAAAGTATCCATACATACTACAACTCAGGGGTCTGTTATGTAAAGTATCCATACATACTACAACTCAGTGGTCTGTTATGTAAAGTATCCATACATACTACAACTCAGTGGTCTGTTATGTAAAGTATCCCCTCTGTACTACAACTCAGTGGTGTGTGATGTAAAGTATCCATACATACTACAACTCAGTGGTCTGTTATGTAAAGTATCCCCTCTGTACTACAACTCAGTGGTCTGTTATGTAAAGTATCCATACATACTACAACTCAGTGGTCTGTTATGTAAAGTATCCCCTCCGTACTACAACTCAGTGGTGTGTGATGTAAAGTATCCATACATACTACAACTCAGTGGTCTGTTATGTAAAGTATCCATACATACTACAACTCAGTTTTCTGTGATGTAAAGTATCTCCTCCGTACTACAACTCAGTGGTGTGTTATATCAAGTATCCATACTTACTACAACTCAGTGGTCTGTGATGTAAAGTATCTCCTCCAGAGGAGGTTTCAGTGTTCTGATGTTGTACCGTGGGATAAAACCAGAGTTAAAGTCCAGCCAGGTCCCTGATCTCCTGGGTCATAACCACAGAGCGATAGCTCATGGTTCTGTGTATAGCAATGAGGCCAAACAGTTGTAACAATCCACTGTGGGTTCACATTCATATACACTGAGCTGAGCGCTCAATGTTTGGCTTTTTCCTGGATCCTACCCATCCCCATCCTTTGGAATACATTATGATTATGAATCGTGAATCCCATTTCCGTGGCTGCGGTTGTGTGTTGCGAGGGCACGTTTGTGATACAGCATGTGTGATTGGAGGGTTTCCTGGATATCAAATTAGATATCCACTCGCAAGTTAACCTTAGTGGAAATGTCAGATCGTAACATTGTACCAGATGTAGGATCTTTATTTGATCACTCCTTTATTGCTGAGAATGTTCCTGCACAGCAGGAAATGCAAAGTTGTAGTGTATTTGAGTTTTTAAAAGGCTTCTAACCTTTGCATTTCCACTTGATTTGCCCTAAAGAAAAAATGTATCAACCTGTAAAAAATGTGTATTAATTATGATCCACATAATAATTCACACTTCCTGTTGCTGCAGGATATTTTTCTGCTGTAGCAAACTGGCTCAAATTATGATCCTACATAATAAGGGATATAACACCCTTTTTCTACGTGCACTTAACAACAATTGGGTATACTGTAGCTCAGTGTTTCCCCAAACACTGGGCTACAGGTGCACATTTATTTATTGTCCTAGCACTATACAGCTGATTCAAACAATCAAAGCTTAATGATCAGTTGATTATTTTAATCAGCTGTGTAGTGCTAACGCAAACAAAACAAAACGTGCACCCCTTGAGGTCCCCGGGACCGAGTTTGAGAAACACTGCTGTAGTCTGTTGTTCCATTTCCAAACATTTGGCATTCCCTGAATGTTATGCTACAGGGGTATATAGAGGAAAATCCTAATTTGAACGTTGGCAAAGAGTTATACAGTTGAGGCGAGCGCTAGTGCTTAGTCGATTGCATTAATCGTGTAACGGCCGATGCATCAGCCTGGTCCAGTCTCCTCTGGAGAACAAGCTGTAATCTCTCTGCGTAACGTAGCCATCTGTCACGGCTTTCTTCCTGGGATGAAGGAGAGGACCAAACTGCAGCGCGGTTAGTGTTCAACATGTTTAATAAGACAATAAATGGTGAACATCAACAAATAACAAAAATAACAAACGTGAAAGCCGAGACAGTCCTATCTGGTGCAGAACACAAACACAGAGACAGGAAACAACCACCCACAATCCCCAACACAAAACAAGCCACCTATATATGATTCTCAATCAGGGACAACGATTGACAGCTGCCTCTGATTGAGAACCATATTAGGCTGGACACAGAAACAGACGAACTAGACACACAACATAGAATTCCCACCCAGCTCACGTCCTGACCAACACTAAACAAGCAAAACACATAAGAACTCTGGTCAGGACGTTACTGTACCCCCCTCCTGAGGTGCGGACTCCGAACGCACCCCTAAAACTCAAAAGGAGGGTCTGGGTGGGCATCTGTCCACGGTGGCGGCTCCGGCGCAGGACGAGGACACCACTCCACCACTGTCTTTGTCCCCCTCCTTAGCGTCCTTTGAGTGGCGACCCTCGCCCACGACCTTGGCCTAAGAATCTTCACCAAGGCCCCCCCTAGATAGAGGAGATAGCTCAGGACAGAGGTAGCTCAGGACAGAGAGGTAGCTCAGGACAGAGAGGTAGCTCAAGACAGAGAGGTAGCTCAAGACAGAGAGGTAGCTCAAGACAGAGAGGTAGCTCACGACAGAGAGGTAGCTCACGACAGAGAGGTAGCTCACGACAGAGGGGCAACTCCGGACTGAAAAGCAGCTCCGGACAGAGAGGCAGCTCCGGACTGAAGGGCAGCTCCGGACTAGTGGCAGCTCCGGACTGAGTGGCAGCTCATGGACTGAGTGGCAGCTCCGGACTGAGTGGCAGCTCCGGACTGGAGGGCAGCTCCGGACTGGAGGGCAGCTCATGACTGGAGGGCAGCTCATGACTGGAGGGCAGCTCATGACTGGAGGGCAGCTCATGACTGGAAGGCAGCTCATGACTGGAAGGCAGCTCATGACTGGAAGGCAGCTCATGACTGGAGGACAGCTCATGACTGGAAGGCAGCTCATGACTGGAAGGCAGCTCATGACTGGAAGGCAGCTCATGACTGGAGGGCAGCTCATGACTGTAGGGCAGCTCATGACTGTAGGGCAGCTCATGACTGTAGGGCAGCTCATGACTGGAAGGCAGCTCATGACTGGAAGGCAGCTCATGACTGGAGGGCAGCTCATGACTGGAGGGCAGCTCATGACTGGAGGGCGGCTCATGACTGGAGGGCGGCTCCTGACTGGCGGGCGGCTCTGGCAGCTCCTGACTGGCTGGCGGCTCTGGCAGCTCCTGACTGGCTGGCGGCTCTGGCAGCTCCTGACTGGCTGGCGGCTCTGGCAGCTCCTGACTGGCTGGCGGCTCTGGCAGCTCCTGACTGGCTGGCGGCTCTGGCAGCTCCTGACTGACAGATGGCTCAGATGGCGCTGGGCAGAAGGATGGCTCAGATGGCGCTGGGCAGACGGATGGCTCAGATGGTGCTAGGCAGACGGATGGCTCAGATGGCGCTGGGCAGACAGATGGCTCAGATGGCGCTGGGCAGACGGATGGCTCAGACGGCGCTGGGCAGACGGATGGCTCAGATGGCGCTGGGCAGACGGATGGCTCAGACGGCGCTGGGCAGACGGATGGCTCAGACGGCGCTGGGCAGACGAGCAGTGCAGTCAGCTCAGACGGCGCTGGGCAGACGAGCAGTGCAGGCGGCGTTAGGCAGGCAGGCAGTACAGACGGTGCTGGGCAGACGAGCAGTGCAGGCGGCATTGGGCAGACGGCCGACTCTGACCTGCTGAGGCGCACAGTAGGCCTGGTGCGTGGTGCCGGAACTGGTGGTACCGGACTGGAGACACGCACCTTAAGGCTAGTGCGGGGAGCAGGAACAGGGCACACTGGACTCTCAAAGCGCACTATAGGCCTGGTGCGTGGTACCGGAACTGGTGGTACCGGACTGAGGGCACGCACCTCAGGGTGAGTGCGGGGAGAAGGAACAGTGCGTACAGGGCTCTGGAGACGCACAGGAGGCTTGGTGCGTGGTGCCGGAACTGGTGGTACCGGGCTGGGGCGGGAAGGTGGCGCCGGATATACCGGACCGTGCAGGCGTACTGGCTCCCTTGAGCACCGAGCCTGCCCAACCTTACCTGGTTGAATGCTCCCCGTAGCCCGTCCAGTGCGGGGAGGTGGAATAACCCGCACTGGGCTGTGTTGGCGAACCGGGGACACCATGCGTAAGGCTGGTGCCATGTACACCGGCCCGAGGAGACGTACTGGAGGCCAGATATGTTGAGCCGGCTTCATGGCACTTGGCTCAATGCCCAATCTAGCCCGGCCAGTGCGGGGAGGTGGAATAACCCGCACCGGGCTATGCACACGTACAGGAGACACCGTGCGCTCTTCCGCATAACACGGTGTCTGCCCGTACTCCCGCTCTCCACGGTAAGCATGGGAAGTGGGCGCAGGTCTCCTACCTGACTTCGACACACTATCCTTTAGCCCCCCCCCCCCACCAAGAAATTTTTGGGGTTTCTTCACGGGCTTCTTACCGCGTCGTCGTGCTAACCTCATTCGCCAGTATCCCTCTGCACATTGCTCCATCGAATCCCAGGCGGGCTCCGGCACTCTCCCTGGGTCAACCGACCACCTGTCTATTTCCTCCCAAGTGGTGTAACCCAGATCCGGCTCCTGCTGCCGAGCTAGCTCCTCGAAACGCCGCCTCTCTGCTTTTGCTGCCTCCAGCTCTGCTTTGGGACGGCGATACTCCTCTGGCTCTGCCCAGGGTCCTTTTCCGTCCAGCTCGTCCTCCCATGTCCATTTCTCCTGGTCCCGCTGCTGCTGCTGCTGTCGCTGCTGCCCGTTGCAACGCTGCTTGGTCCTAGTTTGGTGGGTGGTTCTGTCACGGCTTTCTTCCTGGGATGAAGGAGAGGATCAAACTGCAGCGCGGTTAGTGTTCAACATGTTTAATAAGACGATAATTGGTGAACATCAACAAATAACAAAAATAACAAACGTGAAAGCCGAGACAGTCCTATCTGGTGCAGAACACAAACACAGAGACAGGAAACAACCACCCACAATCCCCAACAGGGACAACGATTGACAGCTGCCTCTGATTGAGAACCATATTAGGCTGGACACAGAAACAGACGAACTAGACACACAACATAGAATTCCCACCCAGCTCACGTCCTGACCAACACTAAACAAGCAAAACACATAAGAACTCTGGTCAGGACGTTACACCATCCAATACATTAGTTATGTTTGCTCTCTCTGGCCAGCAACATGATTGGATGAAACACAGGAAATAGAAATTGGTTAAAAGATTGAAATTAACTTGTCATATTATGTCATTTTCCAACCTCTGTGTGTCAAGCTGTTCATTTATAGGATGAGCTGGGCCTCAGAGGAGCTGGGCCTCAGAGGAGCTGGGTCTCAGAGGAGCTGGGTCTCAGAGGAGCTGGGCCTCAGAGGAGCTGGGCCTCAGAGGAGCTGGGTCTCAGAGGAGCTGGGTCTCAGAGGTGCTGGGTCTCAGAGGTGCTGGGTCTCAGAGGAGCTGGGTCTCAGAGGAGCTGGGTCTCAGAGGAGCTGGGCCTCAGAGGAGCTGGGCCTCAGAGGAGCTGGGCCTGAGCACAAGCAGTATCTTTTTGAGAAACGAGGAAAAACAAGTAATTTACAGTAACTACTGAGGTCAGTGAGGCAAATTATTTTTGACACCACAAATTATGCCTATGCAAATTAACTAGAAAATGTATCTGTAAATACAGAGCCTGTTTCCCGGGTTTAATTTAGCCAAATATGTTAAGGTCTTCATAATTATAATTATAATCATGACCACAGCGATTCTGCATCTCTGTTGTGTTGTTCTTCAGTCACGTAACAAATCAGTAAATTGCACCACTGTGTGTTTTCTTCTTGCTAGCCTGCAACTGATTTCTATTCTTACCATGTATGTTTCACATATCAGC